>NW_026067908.1:2891750-3005505 GCF_014885135.2 Alexandromys fortis
GTGTGTGTGTGTGTGTGTGTGTGTGTGTGTGTGTGAGAGAGAGAGAGAGAGAGAGAGAGAGAGAGAGAGAGAGAGAGAGAGAGAGAGAGAAAGAGAAAGAGAGAGAGTGAGAGACTGGTAAATGCATAGTTCGGCTAGAAAAATCAATGAAGCAGTTATAAAGTCAAACTTAGTCATGAATTTGAAATTTCATTTACTGCCAACCAGAGTATACATCAAAAAGTTTATTTTTTATTCAAAAAACCAAGGGATTTTTTTCTCCCTTTTAAATCACTTGTGTGGTAGAAATCACAGAGCTTTAATTTACAGCAGGTTGATGCAAGCTTATTAAGAAAACTAGCTACCAAGTGCACATCGACTTGTCTGGGCTAGCCCACTGCCACATTCCTGTAGCAGGGTTAAATAGCAGTTTAGTCACCTCACAAGAAAGCGCAGTTAAAAAAACTAATAATATTCTGGAACTACTGGAATATTAAAAAGAGATGTGTATGTCAAGATCAATTATCTATGAAACCCTGTGAAAATAGCTTTAAAAACTATTTGTCACCAGGCTATGCTGTGTTATAGTCCTCAATTGATCCAGCAAGTTGGTAAGACTTAATGAAATAAAGAGCAACAGTAACAAGTCTTGAGGTGTTTGCTATGAACATAATCTCATATGCTAATAACAAATGAGGAATCAGAGTTGGAAGAAAATGAATGGCTGCTCAAGGGCTTCCCTGTAGATCCATCAGTTATTATTACCATCGAGAGAGCCTTAGACTTCATCATGTGCTCATCATTGATAACCTTTGCCGACACTCTTCAGAGAGAAGCTATCAGTATGCCCACTCCCAGATGCCTACTGGTTGTTCTACACATCACTAAAAAAGATTCCAAAATGAGAGGACATTCATTCCCTGCCTCTCATTTACAAAGAGGTATCAGCTACAGATGATAAAGCTCTCTACCTGAGGCTTATCTTGTAATAAACATGTTATCTTGGAGCCTAATGTAAACGTTTCTAAATAGTTGCCAAATTCAAATAAATATTTAAATATTTTCTAAAATGCCATTTTGTTAAAAAAAAAAAAAAGCCTCCTCTTACCTCCTCTGGTTCCTCCTCTGACCTCCTCTGTGTGTTTTTTTTGTTTGTTTGTTTGTTTTTTGTTTTTTTTTCACATTACAATTGTCTACTTTTAGGATTCTTCATACTGGTTCAACGTAAATTTTAGTTTTTGGTTATCAAAACAGGTTGACCAATACAAAAAGGCTTTAAATTTTGTCATTTAAAATCTGTTTAAGCTCCCAAAATCAGATTACACCATGGGGACATTTAGAATAGAATAAGAACTCTTATTAGTAAATATGAAACCACAATATTTTGGACTTGGCAATTTTAATGATTCAGTTGAGTACTTTAGATGTTCTGAATCATTTCAGAATATCAGACTACTTGCCATGGGCATTAAATTACACTATAAAAACTGAAGCCCTAATAGCAGATCAGTCTGAGTCTACCCAGGGGCAGCATCTCTCTACATCTGCTTAGAGAGAACAGTCAGTGTTACCTGTAGAAAGTATTAACTTCAGGAAAGTGGGTAAGTTGTTATTGATGAGGAACTGCAAATCACAGAAGCCACTTGAGCTGAAGGGAGGATTCTAACTCTACTCTTTCCCAGAAAGGGCAATAGCCCAGCTGTGAAGGAAAATGCCTCTTTGTTTCCAAATGCCTGTCACAATCACTTTTGTCATTTCATTGCTTCTGAGCACCCTCTGGTGGAGGGCAGAAGAGAGAATAACTCTCACAAATGTATCGCTTCTAATCCAAACGTTGGTAAGGGGGGAGGGGAGATCTGGAATGTGTGCAGATTTTTCTTGACTCTCCATATTACTCAATCATTTAGAGCTAGTTGATGACTATGCATTAACCATATAGTTGTTTACAGTCTATAATTTAGTCATTCAATCAACACTTATGTTCTTACTACACATCAAAATAGTATATAGATAACCTGGCTTTGATATTAATGATATTTCCTGGGAAAGCTGTTTGATCTCATGAGATCTCAGTTTGCTCATCTGAGACAGGAGAATGATCTCTGTTGACAGCAATAAAAAGATGACGCCTGAAAAAGTGCCTAGCGTAGTACAGATAACTTTGTAACACACACACACACACACACACACACACACACAATTTTGTCTTTGGCTCAACTCCTTGAGAGACAGCAGGGTCACCTTACATGTTTTCAGTTACAAGGCCTGCTTCTTTCTTTAATAGTCTAACCCTAAGAGACAATGTAAGTGTTTTTACAAGCTAATGTAACTACACTTAGGCTAATTAGCATGTGTACTGAAAGATACATAAAGCACCCTAATAAACTACTTAATCTTTCCATGCCCGAGATATTCAAAATATGCTAACCAATGTTCATTAAATAGATTTTCCTAAGTGAACAAAAGAAGTCTAAATTATTTAAAGGCCTATTTCCTGTTTTATAACATTATTATAAATGCTACCCCATGGTCCGTGTTTGTTTAACTATATTGTGGCTCTGAGTACTTCTAAGAGCCTATCTCTAATATCATTTAGTACCTGCTTATTAGCAACATTTTAAGAAGTTTATGTTACAAAATTGGCATTATCCAAGAGTTGATCTGGAAGCTTGCAAAATGGCCCAGCAGGTAAAGGCATTTGCACCCAAGAGCACAGTCTGAGTTCAATCTCTGGAACTCACTTGATGAGAGTGCTGCTTTACAATAGTTTTTCATTGACACTGACTGTGGTTCTCTAGCCTTCACACATGGGCTGGCACGTATGTGTGCGCGCACACACACAAACATACACACAGTGTGGGGTGGACAGATGGAGAAGAAGAAAAGAAAGAGTTTGAAATGCAAAAGGAGAACCTACTTGGGCTAGGAATATGGCTTAGTGGTGGAATCCTTGTCTAGCATGGGTGAGGCCCTACAGGTTGAATTCTAAACACCACAAAGCAGAATTTGCTATAGTCATATCATTTAATTACTATGAGATAAAAAGCAATAACTTTAGGAGATCAAGTCAGTCTACTGAGACCATCTAGCTGAAATACTTTTAACAACCTATAAGGCAGGCATGTGCATGTGCGTACGAGCATATACACACACCTGCCCCTTTGCCACAATTAAAGCTGCCTGTAATCGGATTCTGTGTTTAAAACACTGGTGGCTTAACATGAAAAGAACACTCTGCAATACACACCACTGTATCTGGGTTACATTCACAGATCTAGAAAAATTCTCGCTTTTTTGTTCATTTGTTTTGTTTTCTTAAAAAGGAAGTGGAAAAAAACTGAACTAGATGACTTTAAGCTTTTTCACTTGTCCTAAACAACCTCCCCCAAACACACTGGTTTGGTGTTCTAGACAATAACTTGGATCATCTTTAGTCATCACTAGCTACTACTCCTTCGAATCTCTATTTAGGTTTGTTTACACGCTGATCCAAGAGTCCTTTGTGCCTTCCTACCCCTAGGCTTTTGCCCACTCTATTCTATTACCCAGTTCATTGTCTACTTATAACAGCTGACAAAATGTTACTTATTGTCTAGTTTATTGGTATGTGCAAGGCATTTGAAGACATAGGAGTGAATGTACTTCACAACTCACACTAATACTCTTAAACAACTACAACTACCCCTCCCTGCCTTCTAAAGTGCACGGTATCATTTGGTGTGACCTCAGCCTGTGGCATTTGGACAGATCTCTCAAGAATAGGTGCCTTTTACTCAATTAGTTCCTAGGAGAGGACATAGCATAGGTGGGAGCTGAAAAGATGGAGGCATGGGCAATGTCAGAGGCCAAGGTTTTACATGGGTAGGCCAAGGAGCTAGAACAGAGGGGAAAATCAAGTCTCTAGATCTTGAGGCAACAGACTTATATGAGAATTCTGACACTGGAGAAGAGGTACCCTTAGGAAAGACAGCCGCACTGCGTTGGTGATTGAGATGGAACGCAGGACCGGCTGTTTGAGAAGGGGAAGAGTGTGTCAAACCAAATAATGAACCATAAATTCTCCTCCATGTCTTCCAAATCATGTTTAACTGTGACAGAGAAGTCATGGGAAATATGTGTCAATATAAGGCAATGTCTTTGGAAAGCAGAAGTCATATGCTCCCTTGAGAGGAGTTAGAGCAGAGTGATTATGAACGTGCTCTTCAAAGCTATAGGCCAGAATCTGAAGTCTTGTGTCTGCTAACAGCTACGTGACACTGAACAAGCCTTCTACTTTCTTCATCTATCAGTAAGTCATATACTGCTGTGAGGTTTAAAATGGCTCAACAAAATTGTCTGCCAGGACATCTATATGCCTATCTATCTTCTAACCTACCTATACTAGATATTAAGCATATTTTAAGTAGATGAAAATATTATTATTCATCTGCTTAACTAAATAGGTGACCACACTGTGCTAAGAACTCAACTAAATGAAGGAGATACAGCCAAAGCTAAATAGTTTCTGCTTAATGGTTTACTAGGGTAAGAATTTTAACAAAGTTTATATAGTGCTAGTTCTTTTGTATTTCACTACACCAATTCTCATTTTCACTGCTTAGGAATAATGGACACAGCCTGATTGGACACATTACCATTCCACAGGAAATGGCAACTCAGAACTCCCAAGACCACAAAGCTAGTAAACACCAGAGTGGACTCATAAGTTGATTCCTAGCCTTTCCTGAAAGATGTCATTTTCACATGCAATGTGAACCATCCTAGCTACCTGTGGAAAATGATAAAGCTAAATTATGAAGGAAAAATGTTAGCCCTCTAGGTCTCATTTGATTACTGGAAATACAGAATTGTATTTTAAGGCATTAAAAGGAAGGAAGGAAGGAAGGAAGGAAGGAAGGAAGGAAGGAAGGAAGGAAGGAAGGAAGGAAGGAAGGAAGGAAGGAAGGAAGGAAGGTCTCTCATCCAAGTACTAATCCTGCTGAACTTCCAGGATCAGAACAGATGGAAGACATTCAGAGTGACATGGCTGAGGACAGGAACAATTTCTGTAGAAAATATTATTTTTAAAAAAATAGTTTCTATAAGCAGAAAATTCTTAAAGGAAAATTTCATTTTGACTTTTACATACTTCTCTGACAAAGAAAACATTATTTATCATTTGAATTATTTTGTTGTACAAATTATACTTTAAAAATGCCACTATAAAAAAAACATTGAATTGTGCTTGGAGAACAAACTGAAAGATTTATTCAGTTTATCTGGTTCATAATCAATTCACATGCAACAGCACCTGCATGATGACCTCAGGTTATTCAATTTATCACATACATTTCCTGTTTCATAAGGACCACTCCAGCACATGGAACATTTCTCTAACTGAAAAGCAAACTTGAAAATATTTTTCTGATTGTGAAAGTATCCTTTCCCAGAGATTTCATACCATAATGGGTGACTAAATAGAAAGTATGAGAAAACAAAAAGTTCTGTCACTAAAACTTACTGCAAACAATAAAAATAAAACATGTACTAAAATTTAAAATGTGTAAGTACCTAATAATTTATACTTCATAATGATACTGCAATTCTTAATTATGTTCTAGAATAAGCATCTCCTGAAAGGTATTAGCGATCTGTTAAGTGGGGGAGCGCACTCCATCTCGGCCGCAGTGTGCTCAGGTTCTAAAGCCGCAGTGCTTATTTTATCTCTGCACAAAGTGTCGCTGAGATAATTACTGCTGACAGCTTTATTCAAGGTTCATTTCACTTTTTCTGCTATTTTTCTCTGGTTAGAAGTTCAGCAGAACCCATGGGAAGCCACACCCCTCACACCTGTTAGGCTTCTTCATGTTACTGAGGGCCAGTGTGGACATGTCACTTCAAATTAGCATTGTACCAGGGCGCTAACTGTGACAATTACTTATCACAGGTTTAATGTAAAAAAAAAAAAAGAAGTTTCTAATTCAACCACAAAAACAGTGTCCCAAAATGTAATTTAAACCTACAAAAGCAGGTTGCATAAAAATATCCAGAGAGTCACAGAATAGGTTCCCAGGGTTAGCTTTATGAAGGATTTGAATTATGCAACAATGCTACACAACTGAAAACATTTCCTTCTAAAGAAAACTAAAGCAAAAAGGTAAACAAAAGGGGCTGGCTCAGTGGGTAAAATGCCTGCTGTGCAATCCTGAAAACCCCAGATCCCTAGCACCCACATAAAATACAGACTTGTTGGCCCACACATAGAAGTGAAGTGCTGGGAGGGAAGACAGGCGGATCCCAGGGGCTCACTAGCCAAGCTAGCTGAAATAGTGAGCTCCAAGTTCAGTGAGAGACCTCGTCTCAAAACAAATGGGAAAAGTGATCAAGAACAACATTCAGATTTCAACCTCTGGTTTCTACAAGCACACCCATATGCAAACGTGCCCGCGCGCGCGTACACACACACACACACACACACACACACACACACACTCACACACACACACACACCACAGAGCAGTCAGCAATAACGTTTTACTATGCGGCAATGGTAATGAGTGGTTCTTTTAAATTTTCATCATCTTTACTTGAATGTGTGCTTAATTTTGTTAATTCTTTTGTAGTAAGACACTTAGAATCAATAATGGAATATCTAGTCAAAGCAAAACAGCTATATCTAAGCTTATCAAGGGAAAGGCATAGTTTTATATGATCTAGAGAGGCAACAAGCATTCTTTTATGCCTTTAAACTTGCAAAATAGAAAGTTATTATTGGAGAGTAGACATTAACCTAAAAGAAAATACTCATGTTTTAAAATATATTTAAAGCTAGTTAGTATAATCCTCTGTTTCAAACGCAAAATATTCACAGAATTATCCGAGGTCTGAAAAGACCTGGGATGGAGGAGACGGTTAATGTGGACTGCTGAGAGGCTAATTGTGGATCTTCAGCTAATTACTTTCTGCTGATAGGGATTTAAAAAACAAATAAAATAGTCTTTTATTCCATTTTTTCTTCAATTTGAACTAAAAAAAAACCACACAGAATAATAAAGGCTATTCTCAAGATACTTCATTATTTGCTATTTAAGTTATGATCCAAAATTCTGAAATATTTGTTTACATCATAACCAGTGCTAATATGCACTAGCAAAATAACTGTGAGCAGATTTATATTTGCCACAATGTGTACAATATTATTCACAAATGCTCAAGGTCCACTGTTTATTACATGCTCAAAGGTAAAAGGAATTCAATATTCATCACCCACCAACACCCCGCCCCCACGAAGGCTGGAGGATGCCAGCCAGAGTTAATGGAATCTGGCTTTGTAACAGATTCTAAAAACTAAATATGCATGAAAAGCCAAAGAGAAAAATAATAACACTGAACTGGAAATTCAGTAAAAGAAATAGTCTGCAAAAAGAAAAAAAAACATGCCTACTTTATGGCAATCGTGATATGGCAAGATTGATGCAAAATTTTAGCATTGTTAACAGTTTGACAAATTTTTAATATCATTATATATATGAAAATACACAGAAGTGTTTGATATTTTTAAAAGAAAAATTTTGTTTTCTAGCATTTATAGTCACTTACGAATAAAATCTTAATAAAATCAACATAGAAAATCTGAATTATGAGTCAAGGATCTTAGAAAAATGGGCCCTTTGCCTTATTCTACAGTCAATATATTCACAGGGAATTGAACCAAATGGTTCTTCAATTTTTAGATGAAGAGATTGTATTAATCTAAGAGCCTCCTAATGCTAGAAAGCTACTGTATTAATTTGTGGCCACTTCAGCTCACCCTAAGAACACAGCCTTTCATACAGTCAAAAATACAACTTTCCCTGCTTTACATGCATGGAGAGTACCAG
Organism: Alexandromys fortis; assembly: GCF_014885135.2. Lineage (NCBI taxonomy): Eukaryota > Metazoa > Chordata > Mammalia > Rodentia > Cricetidae > Alexandromys > Alexandromys fortis. Next base: position 2,899,589 of record NW_026067908.1, read on the forward strand.
CCGGCTGGCTGGCACACATCTCGTCAACAGAAGATGCCATTTACCCCTCAAACACTGTGAAAATCTTTGGATAGCAAATATAGGAGCTCCCGATATTTTTTCAGCAGTATCTAATTCCTTGGCAAAACTCAGGCATTTATGCTAATAACTTTGACTAGACATATGGACAGAGTTCTGCTAGGTCTCTACTCCTGGCTTTTATGTCTAAGAAAAACAGTCTAGATTAGCTACACTAAGTTAGAAACACCAACAAAAATGGTACTAGTTAGAAATGAGAAAAACTAACTTCACCTTGCTAATTATTCATTCATAGCCCATTTCAGCCAAGTATGTTTTTTTTTTTTCTTCTGCTTACCCCTAACCCTTGTTTGTACATCTCTAACATTTCTGGTTTCTAAGACCATACCCCTCACTGGTAGAGTGTTTGCTTGGCATGCACAAGACTCAAAGATTTAAACTTTAGCATGGGTGTGCATGCGTGTGTGCATACATGTTAGTCTGAAAGAGCCACAGGGTTGGAGGTATCTATACTCAGACACCATATTCTACAGCCCTTAAGGACAGCATTTCTAGTATCACAGGCCAAACAGGTTGCTTTGTACAACCTACTAATATAGTAAGTCTGCCCACTTTCCTTGCCAAGATAAAACAGAAAAGACTTCTAATTTTACAAGAAATACAAAGCTTACCTAGTTATACAATTCAAAGCCTAGAAAGTATTCTATGTGAGATAAGTACTAAAAACTATTATTGAAGTACAAATAACTAAGTCTAAGTGAAAAGTATTTAACAGGAGATGGCAAGTCAATAAACTAAATCAATATAAACTACTCAAGTTCAAAATAAATGTGGCTTAAACATTTCAATAAAGGTGTACTAGTAGTTTTATATTTAATATTACTATTTAATATCTTTTTACAATAAGGCAGTTATTTTATGGGCATCATGAAAATCAGCATAATTCAAACACTATGTCAACTAGATTTTGGTAGGCACGACCCACAAGTTTATACGGGTAAATAATATAGCTGATAAAAAATACATACAACTTACAGGAAGCAATAAAGCTTTCCCCAAGAGTCATAGACCATCTAAGAAAACCCAAGAGTTGGGCATGGGAAACTTGGCTTCAAGTCACTGGCCAGGGGAGTGGAAGAGCCTTGTCACTGCCCTTTGATGCCTCTTGAACTTGAAGATAAGACTGTATGCTGAAGAATCCACACACTTCAGACACAGGTCTTGAAGCAACTGAATTGCAAGTGATCTGGAAGCCCCCTACCTGAGGTCTGGTTCTCACAATGATCAAGGGTGCTATGCAAACTCAAAGGGAGAAAAAGCAATCAATGGTCTGAACCCAGCTATCAAGAACAACAACGGCCAGAATGACAAGGTGTCCATAAGGGTGCATAGTGGCACTTTTATCTTGGTGGTAACCAACAGTCATCTACTTGGACTTAAGACCCACTATATAAAAGAAATACTATAAACTTAGTAAGTACTCAAAGCTGGTGAGTCATATACCCTAAAATAAATCATACTACTACTACTGACCAGTATAATTTCTAACTGTGTTCTAAATACTTTATAACTACCACAGATGAGTCTCACTTTTATCCCTCATTAAGGAAGTTTCTTTCTGCAGCAGACAGAAATCATTACAGAGATCCAGAACTGGTCGAAATGCAGAGAACAATCGATAGTATGGTGCCCAATGCCAACTGGATACATCTATAAAACAGCCTCTACACTTAAGCCTCAGGAAACATTGCTGGTGACGGTGGGAAATGTATGAACCAGAAGATTAAGATGTCTACTGCGAGGCAGTATCTTCTATATATGACAGGAAAACTATACTCATGGTATCTCAAAAATTCGATCATCTAAACAAGACTTGCACAATGGCAGCACCAGCTGACATATCAACAGACCCTATCCCTAGATGAAGACTTGTAAGCATTAAATGGGGAAATCGGTCTTCTCAGAGATGAGTTCCCTGATAGGTGACCCAATCACAACTGATGGGTTCTAAATGCATATACATATGAATGACACTAAATGGACTCAGCAGGGTGTATATATATCCATATATACACACAATACTACAATTATATGTAATATAATTAATAGTATATGTAATAATGTAATATTTGTATATGTGACAATAAAAGAGAAGGCATGATTAAGAGGGAAGTATGAAGAACACAGGAGGAGTTGGGAGGAGAGTGAAAATTACATAAAACCACTTATGTAAGAAATATTTTTTAAAATTAATTGAAAAAACTTTCAATTGGTATAGAAACTATATAACCATGTATTGGGCATAAACAATACTCTAGCACAATTAAAAATGTAATACAATTGGAAAATGCCTTCTACAAGTGCTACAGTCTTACCCAAGTGTTGACTAGATGTATAAAGATGTGGTGGCCTATGCTCTATCTGGTACAGTCATATATAAGAAGGTATGAAACATGTTAAACTTGCTTTTTACCCCCTGGTGGTTCTGTAAACTTTTGTATATTCTGAAACCACTAAAATATTATGTGCATTTGATCCTTAACACTTCTTAGTAAACTGAAGCACTGTCTATATTTTTAGTGTAGGGCCCTAAATAGTATTCTGCCTATGACTAATAAAACCATCTCCTCCCTTGACGTCCAACCTTCTACGATTATCCTCTAGATGTCTCAGACAATAAACTCAAGAACAATATTCCTGGCACTATTTTACATTTACTTTTAATCTGAGGAACCAGAAGGTCATTTCTCTACATACTTATGTGCACCTGCTTACCTGTTGCTTTTCTGATTATCTGTATACACACATGTATACAATAGGCCTTTATAGTGAGCAAACGAACAGAGAGCAAAATTCTTACAGCTAATCGTATTTTAAAAAGCATTTTGATATATGATAAAAATAGAACTTTATTCCTAAATCAGGTATTACTTCTATTAGGCACTCAATCCTGAATCTGTGTGTGTGTATGTGTGTGCGCATGTTAGATTGAGTCTCACTATATAGCCCTGGCTGGCCAGGGATTTACTATGTCGACCAGGATAGCCTTAGATTTATGACAATACTCCTTTCTCTGCCTCCTAATTCTAAGATTACAGGTATGTTCCATTATGTCTAGCTCCTGAAGTATTTGTGTAGCTGAATGTTGCAAACTGAATATAAAATAAAAAGTGTTTATAAAGTTAATTCTTAACAGACAGATATCATTTGGGAGCACTAATTATAAGTTCTATAAAATTCTCAAAAGAAAATTTAAATTTTAAAATAGCAAAGAAAAAATTACCTACTGAGGGAAGATTACTTCTACTCCCTTTCAATACTTACTTATATAGTTGGACAACACTGACTATTTTCTAAGTTTTCACATGGCCTTGAGTCAAAAGAAATAGTCCTAAGCTGACACTTAAGGAAAAAAATTGTAAATTTGAGTTGAATAAATTTACTGGAAAATGCCACAGTTAAAGAAAAATGAAAATAGCGAATCTAACAAAACACTGAACAACTTTTTCAGGGCTGGAATGGATAATTTTATATATTATTTTTAGCAATATGTAGTAACAATGATATATATCTTCTTTAGAAAATGGACTAAAATTTATAAGTAAAATAAAAGATGATTTGAGCAGTGATGTAAGCTTTATTTTTTAAAAGATGATATTGCAGTTGACATTCTAGAATATTTTACTAATTGAAATCTGTTTTAATTTTAGCTATTCTACTTCACTTACTAAAAAATTATACATTAATATTGTAGAGAATCATTTAATTTTAGAATGAGGACACTTTGGATTTAACATTTATTAGAAATCTACTCTTTACTGTACATTTAAAATTCATTCTCCTACTGTTCATCAATAGAAGAGCTCTATGAGGTATTACTACTTCCATCTTCAAGGCAAGAAAACATAAGTTCTGAGAGCGTTTGTTCATAGTAGACCTGAAATTTAATTTTAATTCAAGTGGTTCTGATTCCATAGTCTATACCCCTTCACCCATATGAAAGAAATTTTCTTATATAATAATTAAGCAATTTATATTCGTTATCTCATTTAATCCTAAAGTTAATATATCCTGTATGACAGATAAACACAGATTTAGCAAACTAGCAAGTCTGAAGGTACTTTAACTCTTTTAAAGTTGTGGTTATAAGCATTTTCTTTAAATAATAATAATAATAATAATTTCATTAATTTGGGCAGGATTTCCCTACATAGCTTTGTCTGGCCTGTAACTCACTATATAGACCAGGCTGGTCTGGAACTCAAAGACATCTGTGTACCTCTGTCTCCAAAGGGCTGGGATTAAAAGTGTGCTCCACTGTGCCTAGGATAAGCATATTCTCTACTACAATTCATTTGTCTACTAATGAAACAAAGGTCCAGAGAATTTAGAAGGCTTGGTCATGAATTACAGAAGGGCTCCATGAATCTTCAGGATTCAAAGTACAATATACCCCTATTCTACATTCTGTCATTCAAGATGCTCAAACACAATGATTACCATCACATAATCCAAAGATCTCCTAAATTACCGGTACCATATGAACTCTTCCTCAGCTAAATTGACATTATCCAAACTGGACTTTTTCCAATTTTCTAACCTTAAGTTTTTACTCAATTTGTTTGAGGGACACTTACCATGCATTATTGTAAACAACACAAAGCAATAACCACATGGTCAGTCATGGGTCTTGCTGGATAAAATATCTTTTAGCTTTATGAATTCAAGAAGCTCACAAAAGTTAGCTACTTGGGGCTTTAGATAGATTACATGGCATATAAAAACGCAGTAGCAAACAACAATGAGCTAATTTCTACTCAAATGGGATATCCTCAGGGGATACTCTTAAGAATTTGGTTTCCTAGGGACAGTTAATTGTATGCTTAAGGGAAAGAGTGGTGCGCACAATTGTGCACAAGTGACAGGCAATTTGGAGTTTCTTCTAGACTTGCTTGAAGGTCTAGCTTTCTCTATCAACAAATACCACCTTGGTACAGTAGGGTCCCTTAATATCTTCTATATTATGACATATCATGTTCTTCTAAAATCTGATGCTATTTTTACCAGCTCCCAGCTTTATGGATCCTTACTTTTATTGAGTTTCATCTCCTCAGAACCCCGAGTACCAAATAACTCAAAACATCTATTAAGCTTGAAGCAGCATTGCTGAGTGGACAGCATGGGAGGGCTCCGCTGGATTAGATCCATTCACTGCTACTGTGGCATTTTGTAGTTTGAAATTTTCAAGAATTTTGGATTAGATTTAAAAATTCCTCACTGAAGAAAGGACACACAGCAATGGGCTAGTGTAACTGAACCAAAGAACCAAAGAGACGTTTTGGTAGACAAGTTGGAGATGGATCTCAAACAAAGATGCAACTTTACAATGTTCTACTTATATACCTCTGAACTTCAGAGCTCCATAGGAGTTTAGGTGCTTATATTGTAGGTAGTAGAAAAAGACTAATGATTTGAAACAGGTGATTAACGTTATTAATAAATTTAACAAAAACATTTCATATTTCACAAAAACTGATAAACAGAGTGGGCAAGAATGGGAGACATGAAAACAGGAGAGAGTGGTGAGAGCTGCAACTATCAAGAAAATAAAAAAAAAAAAACTACAAGGGAGTCAGATCAAGAGACTGGAAGGGCTGGAACTGAAGTCAAATACTTCCAGCATCTGTTTGCATCATTCTGAGATCAAAGTAAAATTCAGAGATGCATAATCTGCACTAGAAAGATTCTACCTTAGTAGATTAATTGTGAAAATTTTCTCCATTTTCATGATCTGTTACATTCTGAAGCACATTTCTGCAAGTATTAACTTATTTGAAATATATATTAACTAATTTAAAAAAATGGCAAGTCAGGGTTTGTGGGCATTTATTTATTTAAAGGTATGTATTATGTCCCTACTATCTAAAAGGCAGTCTGAGTACCTCAGTAATACCATTATAAAAACATTTTTTGTTAAGGCTGGAGCTATATAGTTCAGCTGTACAGTTGTTTAAATAAAACCCTGGGTACATGTGAGGGATGCACTCTAAAAAGGACAAAAATGTCACAGATTATTTCAGAATAGGAAAAAAATCAAATATTAAATATAAAATCGGGGGCTGGAGAGATGGCTCAGTGGTTAAGAGCATTGCCTGCTCTTCCAAAGGTCCTGAGTTCAATTCCTGGCAACCATATGGTGGCTCACAACCATCTGGAATGAGGTCTGGTGCCCTCTTCTGGCCTGCAGACATACATACAGACAGAATATTGTATACATAATAAATAAATAAATATTAAAAAAAAGTCTGAAGTAGGTACTGACAATGTTCTATTTCTTTAAAAAATATAAAATCACAACTGTATTAGAAACAATGAAATAATAATTTCAATGAAATAGCTGAGTTGGAAGAATTAATACAAATTACACAGGAAATATTATGTTGAAGAATGAAAGGCTCATGAATGATGGGACATATGAAGAAATAGCACCCCCAAAATGGAGCTGACAGAGAATAGAGAACAGAGAGTAGAGAAATAGTACAATGACCTAAAGCAAAAATCAGAGGATGAAAACCACAGTCAACAAGTTAAGAAATTTGGCCCTTACTTGTGAGGATTCAACAGGGAGATAGATTGGATAGAGTTTTATCTTTCTTAAAAAATAAAAAATATTATTCTAATGTTCTGTGAAGAACTAACTGAAAGGAGGCAAGAATGACACAAAAGATTAGTTTGGAGGCTTCTACAAAAATAAAAAATTACAGACTCAGTAATCAGTTAGTAGTGTACACTAGGAAAAACAGCAGAAATAGAAACAACTGAAGAATATAGGAGTCAAGCATGATGGGAACTTAGAAACGCATCAAAGATACCATTTATGAAACCAGGGAACATCAGAAGAGGGTTAGTTAAGGCCAAGTAGCACATGAATTCAATTTTTATTATGTTGAAATCAATTCTGTTATTTTGGATTTAATGTCCTTTGGGATATCTAAACAGTGATGGTAAGGTACTTCTGAATAAGGGAAGAGCTTTCAAAAAGAGCTTTCAAAAGAGTCAAACACTGCAGAAATGAAAACTACCAAAATGGCTGTCCCTTCTCCGCATCAAGAGAACAGATAAACGTTATGTAATATCTAAACACAATGTTATATAGCATGACAACAAATGGCAAATACATTAGAATACAGATCTATTTCACAAATCTGATGTTAAACCAAAGGAAGGAGTCAAGAGAGTCATGGACTAAACAAATACTGTATACTGCAAAATTCCATTCCCTAATGTTCAAAGCCAGGTGATACTCTGTAGTTTCCATCTCTTGGATAAATGAGTCATGAATGGGGCTTCTGGAATGAAGGGAATGTTTTCTTTGCTAACCAGAATGCTGGTTGTATAGAAATATTCATGAAGGTTCATCAACTTAAACATTCATGTATTTCATTGTGTTTTTCAGAAAGTATAATTTCACAGAGTTTAGTGTGCTTTATTTTGTTTTGCTTTGTTGATGCAGGGTAAGTGAACACAGTGGGGTGGGGGTTCATGCATGATAGGCAAGTGTTACCACCAAATTATATCCCTGGCCACCAACTCCCTGGATATAGATACAGTAACTTTTAATGTAGAGTCTCAATTTCTTTTTTGAGAGAAACTATATATTTTATCGGCCCATGTGGATGACAGAAGAGGATGTGTGTCTTATTAAATAACCCCCTCCTTAATTCCTCTAAAACAGGGTCCTTCAATAGATTTGAAGCTCAGCATTTCAGCTAGGATGGCTGGCCAGTGCGCCCCTGGATGCTCGAGGTGAAGGCACGAGCATCCATGCCTGGTGCTTTAGTGTGGGTATCCAGTGCAGATCTTCATGTTTGCACAGCAAGCACTCAAACACACTGAGCCACCACCGGCCCTGGCTGGATCTTGTTTGCATTGTTTTGTTTTAGTAGCAATAAAAAATTCAATCTGATATCTATTAGTTTTAAAATCCTGGGAATAGATGTTCTTAAAGACATGGTAATGGATAACAAAATTTTCAGAGTATATGAAGAAGTTAATCACAGCCTGAAAAAGACATCACTTAGTACAATAATACAACTCATTCATTTTACTTAATATATCAAAGCTGATAACATAAGCCATAAATAGGAAAACCAATGAATACTGCAAGTTAATACAGTGCTAATAAAAGTCAGCTATGTATTGTTTTAAAATGATGTATTTTTTGTCACTGATGTGCAGGTTATATTTCTTTTTCATCCAAATTACAAAAATTTGAATATTATGGAGTGATCTAAATGAGGCTGACAGGTTAAAAATAAAGAACCAGATCTCTACATGCCAACTGTACACCAATTCAAGGTAACAAACGATCCGCTTTGGTTAGGTCCAATCGCTCTTCTGAGCCCTCACTTTTGTCTTATCCACCTGCTCATTTATTATCTATAGTGCTTCACTAGTAATTGAGAAGTTAGGGGCACAGCTTCAGGGTTTTTCATCTCTTCAGAGCCACAAAATCTTTATTTACTCCATTCTATTTGCTTCCTATTTAACTGAATTACTTCTAAATTTAGAGATGACATTTAAGAGTTTTGTATTTCTCGTTAGATTTACAAATTGAATTTGAAGTTAGTATTCCTCTTTTCCTTGCAGTGATGGGGCTCCTTTCCATGGTCATCAACTAAACAGACACGATTTCTAGCTCTCCAAGTTTCTCCTACTTATTCATTGTGACTGGGGTTCTTCCCCACAAGACAATTAGCCTGCTCACTTTCAAAGTATAGGGGGGGGGGAATAATGGCTTCACATGACCTCAATAATCTTTGCAGGTAGAACTCTATTTTCTTCAGTTACTTCTGTTATTGTTCTCCTCACTCACCACAGGCATTTCTTCTGAATTTGAAGCAATTCGTGTAAACTACTTTTTAAAAAATGTTTATTTTGATTATTCTACTCCTGATAATAAATAGTAAGATTACAATCTTGACTAAGAAAGTATACAAATTAAGCTATCTGACTCTAAATCAAAGCAACTGATTTCAAAATAAGTAACATACAAAAATGATACATAACACCTACACACTGGGACAAAACAGTGAGTGTGATTAGCCAGCAACTTGGCAGCATATTTGTGATGCAAGCGGCTTACTGTCTTACTATTAGTACCTAAAGCGACTTGTTATGTATGCTTGAGGAACAAGTAATGGCTCTTCAAAGTTTATTTGTAATGTAAGTCCTGTATTTCTAACCTGTCATAATTAATTCAGCCCTCTTGCACTTTGAAATCTCCACAATAATAAGAACTTTATCAGGCTGGTGTTGGTATGAAGTGCCACAGCAAACCGAAATCCCACTGGGAGCAGTGCACAGACTTCTCCTCTAAGCAGCAAAAAGCTGTTATCATTTTCTGAATTACAGGAACTATAAAAGGACACTCTACTCAAGCTGCCGCTGAATGTCACCTGAAAAGCAATCACAAAAGGGCTCTGTCTTGGCTTATCGCTGAGCTCTGTCACTACGGCAACCAGCAGGGAATAAGTATCTGTGGGTCTATGAATTTCAGAATCCCATAAAAGCCAGGGCTAAAAAGGCATGTGCAGCCTCTCAGAGATTGACTGCATTAATACATTAGCAAATACTGTGAAACACTGGATAAATGTCAGCAATTATGGAAAAAGCGTCTAATAACGATATTCGTTGCCTGTCAAGCTCCCATGAGGTTTGATATGTAACTGCCACTCAAAGACGTCTGTAATTTTATCTCTTTTATACATCTGAATCCACATCATTCAAATTTGTACTTTGAAAGTAATAAACTGCAAAAGTTTGTTCCATGTTGATCATAACTGTCAACAAACATGCAATAAATGAACAAAAAGGCTCCCATTGGCTTTGGGAAGAATCAGTACCAATAATTGCTTATAGATACTTATCTTTAAAAAACTATTTTCTACATGTAAAATATTAAACAATGCCATGGCATAAAACAACAATTGATTTGACTGCCATAAACTCAGTTTGAACTCAAAGACCCTTTCTATGCCTAGGTGCTACCTTTAATATTTCTTTTCAGAGGAGAAAACTTCTAAGAATTTACAGTCAATAAAACAAACTACATATATGTCTCCTCATCACATCACAAAATCCCATAGAATTTTTTAGATCCCAAACTGGTTATGATTCTGTTTTTCACTATATTTTTCAAATACAGAAGTACAGGCATTTGATAATATCTAAGACCCATGGGTCTAAAAGTACAATGTAATAGATCATCACTCTTTACATTCATATTTCCACTGCTCAAGAAAATGACTTGTTAAGAAATCTTATCACACGCGTTACACCTGTTCAAATGCAATAGACAACGTGTTAACTTGCAAACACAAATGCCAAAGATTAAGTGCCACACATATGTACTAGAAACAACCTTCTAGAACAGGGTCAGGAACAGGTTGCAAAAACTACCTTTCTCAGGAACAGATGAAAAAATCCCTTGTTTCTAAACAAAAAGGGGTACATTTCTAAAACTAGAAATTTTATAAATAGAAAATACTCATCCAGCAGTTATTTTTTGCTACTCAGTGATGCTCATAACGTGAGCAGTATTCACTGTTATTTTGTGCCAAGGCTAAACTGAAAAGTTTAGACTAAAAGAAAATTAATCTGAATTATTTCTTGTCCTCAAATAGGTCACTGACTGAAGTCTGTCCTGACGATGGGTCGGACTGTCTTCCTTGTCATATATCTAATAACTTTGGACTGGATATTAGACTAGGCTTCACCACTGACCTTGAGCTTTATTTTTAAGCTTTAACAAATGGAATTCAAGAGGTCTTCAATATTGAGTTACTAAAGTGTAACTCTCGATGTGATCTGCTGAAAGCCAGCTGTATTCACTGGGGCAAATGCTATGGTTGGTAGGTGCTCACAACTGTCTGCAGTTCTTTCTCCCGGCAGCTCTTCTTTCCTGGGCCTTTGGAACATCACTCAATGAATGCACCTTGTGGCTGAAGACTTGGAAAACTCTACACAAACTTTTTTGGCTAGAATTCTTACAAATTTAGCTGTTGGAACTCAGAAGTTTCCTAGAAGAATAATGCAAGACTATCCCAGAACTAATTTGTTCCTTCTTCAAAGGCTTCAACCACCTGTGCTGAGATGCCTCACACCTGAAACTTCTGCGGTGGCAAACACCAGTAGGTAACCTCAGGACTTAGAAAGTGGCGGGGGGAGGGGGGAGAGAGGAGGGAAGCACAGCTTAAAGCCAGACTGAGCTACACATGAAACAAAACAAAACAGCCCTGAGAAACAGTTGTTTCTTATTTTACCCTTCTTCTATTTGTTTGCACAAGAAGAAAATTCTCAGAGCAGTTACAACTTCATAGGAAGAAGAAACACTAGCAAGCCTGAGACTTTAATAAACTAAAATGGAGACTCCCAGAATTTGATGTAAGTGCCTATGAAGTTCCTTTTGGGAGTTTGTTTCTTTGTGCTTCATTGACTTAGGAAATGTTTTCATTGAGTATGCTCACTGTACTACTAACTTCTTGCTCTACTCTGTACAGGATGGAATCAATTTCACAACTTTTCTTGCCTTTTAAAGCCAAACTTTTTCATTCTTCCTTTCTTTTTCTGCTTTCATTTTTTTCTTCCTTCTTCTGTTTAGCTTTTGTCCGTGTTATTTGGGGAAAAAAAATCCTGTATGTTGACAGGGGCAATGAACTCCCGAAGCTACTGAGTCTCACTACCATTCAGAAGCAACATTATCCATGACCTTGCCAAATAAAGCAAAGTCAGTGAAAATGTCCAAAGATTGCCTGAATCCAGCTGCCCTCAGACAGGTTAGCAAAATAATTTAAACAGCATAAGATGACCCTGAAGCTACTCAAAGAATGCTTTTGAATCTGAGTGTACAAGTGATATAAAGACGATGTTTACTCAAGGGAAAGGGACGTAATGTTTGTTGAATACCTACTAAATGCCAGACATTACACCAGAAGTTGAAAAACTGTAAAGGGTCTTATAGTAGATATTTTAGGTTCTTTGAGCCTCAAGTTTTTTTTTCTTGTTGTTGTTGTTGCAACTACATCCCTGCTAACATAGCAGGAAAGTAATTATATACAATGTATAAATAAATGGCATGGGCGTGTCCTACTAAAACATTACTGGCAAAAATAGATGGTAGAACAATTTAGGCTGACAGTCCTAACTGCCAACCTCTGCATTGTATCACGTGTGTCTTTTACATTAGATATGTACATATATGTAACTAATCGGTCCTATAAAAATGACTGCATTATACTAGGGCACTGTGGAAGACACCAACATTTTCAGCACTTTGGAGACTGAATCAGGACGTTCATAAAGTCAAAGTGAGACTAAGCTGAAGAAGATCCTATTTTAGAATACAAAGCAAGGAAAACTGGAACCTCCACATTATGTGACCGAATGTACTAAACCACTGAATCTTCACAACAGACTTTCAAAGATGTGTATATTGCCACCACTTTGTAGATGATAAATTACCTTATACAACTTATCCAAATAATAGCAATGTTGAAATTCAATGAACTCAGATTGGTTTGCTCACTTGTGTTTTGATTCATTAATGTATACTTTCTTCTACCTCTCTCTCTTGGCCTGTATGGAAAAACAAACCTGGATGGAAAGTTTTCAGAACAAATGAATGCCAGCATAAAAACTGTACATAAAAGAAGACATTAGATTGCTGTTGAAGAGAAGTTAAGATAAGCTGAATCTCATTCCATGATATACTTCAGAAATATCCTTACAGAAATGGATTAGGGTGGCTGAATAGAAGCTTATAAATTTACTTAGCGAAAGTGGTAAATACATGGAGGCTGGAGAAGTCTGCACTGGAACAGAGCTTCTGTGAGAAATGGGCAAAGGCACCTGCTCAAAAATATGGCTGTAACTTGACACCTACAAGGAAGAAATTGCAGAAGAAAATAGTCCCTATAAGAAAGATCAAACCAAGGGGCATTCCCTCATGCAGATTTTTGTTTTCACCATTATATTAAAAAGGTGTGTGAGTTGACGTGTGTGTGGTAATTTTACTTTGTTTTTATAGAGATGCCAGTGTACTGGATTTGCTTGGATTATCTTGAATTACTAATGTGAAAATGCTTAGAGTTGTTTCCTACCCCCCCCCCCAACACAAGCCCTCTAATCTCTGATTCTAAACTGTAATTTAGACAATGATAGAACTATGGAGGCTCACTAGTAATCACAAAAAAAGAAAAGTATTAAAATAAAATTAAAACTGCATGTCTCACGCCAGTTAGAATGGCTAAGATCAAAAACACTGATGGATAGCTGATACTAGAGAGGATGCAGAGTAGAACACTCCTCCACTGCTGATGGGAGTACATACTTGTATGGCCACTTTGGAAATCAGTATGGTGGTTTCTCAGAAAATTGGGAATCATTCTACCTCAAGACCCAGCAATACCACACTTGGCCATATACCTAAAGGATATACGATACCACAAGGACATTTGCTCAACTGTGTTCATAGCAGCATTATTTGTGACAGTCAGAATCTGGAAACAACCTAGATGCCCCTTAACCAAAGAATGGATAAAGAAAATGTGGTACATTTACACAATGGAGTACTCTTCAGCGGTAAAATACAATTACATCTTGAAATCTGCAGGCAAACGGATGGAACTAGAAAAAAACAACCCAAACCCAGAACAACAAACACAGTATGTACTCACTCATAAGTGGATATCAGATATAAAATAAAGCATTACCAGCCTATAGTTCATGACCCCAGAGAAGCTAGGTAAGACGAAGAACCCTAAAAGAGACATACATGGATCCCCCAGGGAAGTGAAGTAGATGAGATCTCCTGAGAAAACTAGAAGTGGAGGCGGGGAGGACAGGGGAGAACATGAGGGAACGGGATGGTTGAAATGGGGAAAGGAGGGAGAGGGAGAACAAGGAAAGAGATATCTTGATTGAGGGAACCATTATGTGGCTAGCAAGAAACCTGGCATTAGGAAAATTCCCAGTAATCCACAAGGATGACCCCAGCTAAGACACTGAGCAATGGTGGAAAGGGTGCCTGAACTGACCTTCCCCATAATCCGATTGATGACTACCTTAACTGTCATCACAGAACCTTCATCCAGCAAGGTTGGAAGCAGATGTAGAGATCCACAGCTGGGCACTGGGCTGAGCTCCCAGAGTACAGTCAAAGAGAGGGATGAGCAATATTATGAGCACAGGGGTCAAGATCATGATGGGGATACTCACAGAAACAGCTGACCTGAGCTAGTGAGAGCTCACTGACTCTGGACTCACAGGACCAAGTTAGGCCCTCAGACTATACTTGTGTAGCTTGAGTAGTCTGTGGGACCAATGGCAGTGAGACCAGGAATTATCCCTGGTGCTTGATCTGGGTTTTTGAAATCCATTCTCTTTGGAGGGATGCCTTGCTCAGTCTAGATAAAGGAGAGAAGGCCTTGGCCCTGCCTCAAAGTGATATGCCAGACTTTGCTGACTCCCCAGGGGAAGCCTTACCCTTTTGGGGGAGGAGGGGGAAAGTGGGAACTGGGATTGGTATGTAAAATGAGAAAAGATTGTTTTAAAAAAAGAATTAGGAAAAAATGAAGAGAAAATATATATAATAAAAAGGGAAATAAATTTTACTATCAAATTGGGAAAAACTACATGATTCTCCTGCTTTATAAACATTACTTTAAATGAACACATTGCATTATAATTAAGTATCTATGCATCATTCATAGTGTTAAACTTATTTCTACTCTATGGAAGCCAACAGTGCCATTGCTCATGTGTTAGATGAGATTTCACCTACTTGCATCTCCTTGTCTCACTACATGAAAACATCCCCTGACTGCTGAAGCTCTGGACACCTATTTCCCTGGTGACAGAGTGCAAAGGAAACTAAAAGAGTTGTGGACAACATACAGGATCTCATGCCCCATTAGAACATAGCTATAAGCAAAGAAATGTTTTAAGTCTGAAGAGATGGCAACGATGTTGTGAGGAATCGCTGATGTCACATATAGCTGGAAAACAGCAGAAGACTGAAGTCTATCAGGTTCTGAGGTCCTTTATAGTACAGGAATCTAATTACACAAAAAAATAATGACAACTGTACGGAAGAAAACACTTTCTTTGTTGCTCCCAAGTGATTTTTATATAGTATAAAACATAAAGTGTTATAAAACAACCCTTACATTCCTAAAGAGAAAAAGAAAAGCTATCTACATGTAAACTGTTATGCTACTTATTCATTTTAAATGTTTAGCTTAATTTACAATTTAAGTTTATAACGTTTTCCATCACCCCGAACTGATTAGTTTTTTGATCTGTGGTATCCCCATAAATTCATGGAGAAAGCCACTCTATATATGTTCTTATATAATCAAAGCCACATAAAAAAAATCCTGCAACTGAGCAGCCAAAGTATAAAGAAAGTTCACTTTTAGTGACCTCTGTAGTCCATCTTCTAGCCTGGCAGTGAGAAGCAAGTATTCAGGTATTCGCCACTGAAGGCTAAGCTCTCCTAACTATTATGGCTACTGTCCTGGAAAGAAATTAATTCTATTTCTGTTGGTAACACATTTCAGATTGTTTACACAGCTGACATTTCTCAGCTGTCCTCAATTCATGCCCTAAGCTGTGAGGACTAGCTTGTTTTGTAGCAGATGCCTCCAGTTAAGTGTTTTCAGTAAGTATAAAAACAACAACACCTGCAACAAAATAAATTACTCGCAAAGCACTAGCATTACATGTTTTCAAGGTCCCAATGAAACAAATTTTCTAAGGTTTGGCTAGACTCTCTCCAAAAACCATAGTTACGACTTTTTTGGCCTCGACTCAAGCACTGGAGCTAGAAGATCTGCTGTGGCACTAGTTAAAAGCCGCCGCCTGGCCCTACACATCTTCATTGTGTCGAATCATGCAGTTCAAGGCACATCCTGCCAATGTGGCAACATTTGCTCTGGGGAAGTGTGGGCAGGCACCACTTCACAGGTCTTGGGAAAAGGTGCAAATATGAATAATGAGGCGACAGGATGAAGCTTACTGGGGATTCCCTCTCCTGCTTGCCGTGACTCATACAGCACCAGGTAGTGTTACAGTTTTGGACACACTCAGCTTAGTCTGGTTCTTATAGCTTCCTCAAGAAATGGAATCACATTGCAACTCTTTGCTAAAAGTAAAATCTTATACAAATATTAAAACATGGGTCTCATAAAATACTGTATCAAACTAAGTCAATAAATTAGGACACATAATGTATAAGGTACTTTAGTACAGAGGAATAGGTCCTATTTTACTTACTTTTCCTGTTATTTTTGAGTTTGTACATTATCAGCTTATTTCCTGGTTTCTGCAACTGTGGTGTCAAAGCCATTTTTATCTAAAATTAGAGCATGTAGATCTACTCTTAAGCCTGTGCAGCTTTGCATTTTAAAAATTTCCCCATCATCTTCTGTCTTTATTGTCACTTTAGTCAGTTACTACTGACTTTAAATTACAGTAAATTTCAAATATATCAACCATGTATATCACTCAGATTCAATACTGCCCAATAGATGGATAATCTGGATCGCTTCTACTCTCACACATTCCTGCCCCCACAGGTAATTTTGTAGCAAACTGCAGATAGTCTTTCCTATGCTCATATCAGTCAATCCTTGTCTATCATATTGAGCTATTGCTGATATCTTTCCTGTCTACTGTAAGACACTCAGTTTAAATATGTTATCATTAATCTTCATAAAAATGGTGGAAAGTGGCCAAGCTTTAGAGAATTCTAGTGATGTGCTTGGATCTTAAATTATATACTTTTAGTCGTATTTATGTCTTATAATGAGTTTTAAACAACACTAAGAACATTTCTATTTTTTTGTGTGTGTCTTCTTAGATCCTAACAGAAAAAAAAAAAAAAAAACAATCAAATGAGAAACTCCAAAGTAAGCAAACAAAATTTACCAAAAAGCCAACAACTACAGTCTTTTTTTGGGGGGGGGGCAGTAGCCAGTGATCAATAATTCTAGTATTATACTATTATACAAGTGATAGCAAAGAGTCCTACTGTTTTCTAAATTTTTTAAATTTTTGAAACCCAAGCATTTTCCCAAAGGCACACAGTTTATAACTAGACTTAAATAGCATCTTCCTCAATAAACTTAGAATTATTTTGTCTTCCAAAAAGAATTTTTTTTAAAATGTTAAGTAGCATTGACGGAAGAATAGAAATTGGCCAGACAGTTGTAGTATTTATTAGAAAAATATGAGGAGCTAATTCAATTCTTAGCTACAACCATGAGTTTAGTATTACACAGTATTTGCAAAGGCCTTGATTCTTTTTAGCATTGTTTATCTTTAAAAATTAGATTTTAACTTAGAATTCCTGAAACATTCTCCTATTTGCATTTTAAAATCTTATGGTCTAGAGAGATTACTTAGTGGTCATGAGCACTTCCTGTTCTTCCAGAGGACTGGAGTTCAATTCCCAGCACCCACAGAGGATATCACACCTCCTTTCTGTCCTCCACCACCAACAGACATATATAAATAAAATAAATATAAAAAGTGACTGATTCTAATGACATATTGCTATACCAAGAAGAGGACATGCATCATGAAGCCCTCATCAGGCAAGCTACTACTTGGAGTAGATGGTAATTAGCATTGAGACACAGCTGGACAATGAGCAGAGCTTGAGATGCTTTGGAGCACTCAGGCCTAATGAGAATGTCTGCATCACACTCCTACCTTCAAGACTCAGGAATCTATGCAAAAGAGGGAACAGAATTATTACATGAGCCAGAAGTGGTGGACAACCTCGAGGGAAAAAGTTATACAAGAGGACTGATATACATACAAACTCATGGACTTTGACTACTACCTGGTGCGCAAATCTAAGTCAAATAAAATCCTAGTATAGAGAAGGAAAAGTGGGCACAAACTCATACCCGTAGCTAAGTTATTTGAAATCAACAGCTGGTAGGAGGGGAAAAAAATCAGTTTTCTCCAACGGAGTGAAAATGGATCTATCAACCAACTCCATTATGGGCCTTATGTTCAGGAAGAGCTAGCCAACACAAATCAGACTTCAATATATTGCATGAAATTCTCTAAAGATAAATAAAAAGTTTTGGACAAGCAAAACCAACCCCAAAACAAGGCAGTTATCTGTTTAGAACAGGTAAGTTAGTAAATATGGGGAGAGATGGAACAAAACTTCAAGTCAGTAGACTTCTTGTGATGAAAAGATTTCTTCTTTAGGAAAAGAGTTAATTATTGAAAATTGGCAGAGATGGAAAAGGTTTCCAAATGTATAATAGAAAGTATTTAAAAAATGATATCACTGTCAGATAACGCACTAATTTTTAAAATTTTTATGGTAATAAATGTATTTATTTATTATATTAAAAATATGTGCTATTTATGTCAAGTATAAAAAGGAGAAATTCTTTTGAATTTAATAATTTTTAAAGCTACAGACCCTTCACATAACACACATGCATACATGAATATGTATATAAATGTATGTATGCATTTGACTTTGAAATATCCATAATATAGGAAATTTTTTCTTCACCTTGAACATCTTATTAATATTAACCACATATATTCTCAAAGAAAAATTTATGACAAATCAAGCAATACTATATTTTTTTTCTTTTCTTTTTCTTTTTTCTTTTTCTTTTTTTTTTTTTTGGTTTTTCGAGACAGGGTTTCTCTGTGGCTTTGGAGCCTGTCCTGGAACTTGCCTCTGCCTCCCAAGTGCTGGGATTAAAGGCATGCGCCACCCTCGCCCGGCTGCAATACTATATTCTTGACACTGATACATATCATTACCAAAATATTACTGTGCTTGGCTTATGACATTTGTTCTATAAATGTGTTCAAATTATTACAATTTTTCAAAATTTTTGACATGATGTGATGTAAATAAAAAGTTCTTTCAGTGGAAAATTCAAGAGCATTTGATTCCATTTCTAACAGCCAACTATATTGAAAAGGGAGGCTATGAACTGGGCAGGAACTTACTGAGTCATCAGTGGCAGAAGCTGGCCAGCCCTCCCATAACTGATGTCGAACAGGTATACTCGTAAGGTCATACACATTTCTCTTTACCTAGAAAAAGAAATAGAATTACAACAGGATTTTGACATTATTTTAATCATGGTAGCTTTAATTCATTTAACATAAAACATGTTTTATATTTTCTTTTAACTTCAAAACAATAATTTAGACTACAAGTCAGAAAAATTTTACAAAAGGCTAAAAATACAATAAAAGTCAGAGCAAAATTTCAATGAAGGCTAGGTGAAGTAGTATTTCAAGAAATAACTTTCTTTTGATAATGATTGATTTTGGGGGAATATATGCATGGTGTGTGGATGGATATGTGCATGTGAGGAAGGGTGCACTCAGAAGCCCAGAGGCATGGGAGTCTCTGAGCTGGAGTTACAACAAGTTAGCTAGGGTCTCTGCAAGGGCAGTGCACACTCTCACGCTGAGTTCTCATCACTGCTGACTTTAGGTAATCGTGCACTGAAACCTGACTACATCTATATATGCTTGTAAGTAATTTAATCTGAAAACTTTATGATTCAAACAAAAAAGTACACTTCAAGTTTTCATTTATGAGAAGAAAGTGAATTTTGGTTAAAATGGAGTAAGGGATGTAATTTTTAATTTGAAAGGCACAGAACAATATAAAGCAGGTTAGATGATTTCTTTGACATCACCCCAAATTAAAAACTAAGCTGAGGTTTCTATTAATATCATATTTTAGCCTCTCCTAAAGACAAAATAATTGCTACAAAGTTGAGTTCCAGGACAGTCATTAAAAAGACTTAGTGAGATCTTGTCTCAAAACAAGCAAAAATAAATAAATAATCAAAACAAGGCTGTGGGGAGTTCAACTACCTATCTGCTGTCCAGTGACTTAGGACGGGTCATACCTTGCTGGGGTTGCTGGCCAAAACCTGCAACTGCTGTACTCCATTGCAAGGCAGGAGGAACTCCAGCAAGGGACCAGCTTGGACAATTTAGGACTCTGCAAAGCTTAATCCCCTAAGGATCATATCTTTCTTTAATTTCTTAGCATTTTTCTAAAAAGCATATAGGAATTCTATTTCATTCTTCATTTACAATTAAGATAATTAGCTAATTATAATAATGAAGAGACAGTCCATCTGATAGTATACTCTTCATCCAGGCTGATTTTGAGATGTTGCACTATCTTTTAACATTTTAATATGGCTGCTCAACAAGCAGCACTCAAGCAAGCTTCTAAAGGGCAGAACTGTAGAGTGCCATGCTGTTTAGCTACAGCACTTTGCTATCTATCATCATCATCATCATTGTATCTTTATTACACACTAACAGATCTAAGTTAGCCTTCCAGTGAAACAGAGATATGCACAAACTAAGGGGAAAAATAAACATGGAATTCAATCTATTTTTAACTTTAACATACATCTGTGGGAGAAAAGAATCAGTAACTGAGCTCTGAGGCACTTGGGACACAATTTGACCCCCCCCCCCCACACACACACACACTCAATTGAAACAGGCAGTTTTTCTCCACAGCTAACATGCAGCATTTTTCTTACAGCTGCTACATCAAGTTTGGAAATTCTGATTAGTCCTTGCCAATCTGACAACTTGGCCAAAGGCAAGTGGACCTGACGTAAGCACTTTGGTTAGCTGAGTCTATTTAGTCGCACTTATGTATTACTGCTCTTGGGGACAAAGGTGCTTCAATAATCCAAAGCATTACATTCATAAAAAAAAGACAGAAGAGAAAGCAGGAGGAATCTGTAGACTTCAAGACAAAATTTCTTTCTTTAAACTTATGTTTGGAGTGCCCAAATAAACCAGAGTTCATCAGCTATTTCCAAACAAAAGCAGAAGAAAAATATGTGTTGGAAAGGTGGAGAGGTTACCCCATCATTGGAAACTTACCAAAACATAATGGGCACAGAAACAATGATATACTATTATGAAATAAACAGTATTTCATGTTTCCTTACTCATACATAGTTCACTGAACTGAGTAACATTCCTTTGCTGTCCTAAGCCTGAAAAGCAAGTTCTGGCTATGGTGCTATGTTGGTATAAAGCGCAACGCCAGACTGATGTGCTGAACAAAAGTGATCAAAGTTAAATTCATGTTAGCCATTGCACAAGTATTTGGCTTCATTGTCCTTCCAAGAAAGACATCTGTTAAGCTACTTGTCATAGAATAAACTAGTTAATGCAGAGAGAACTTAGCTGCGAGAGTACCATGTAAAGGATATTAGGCTAATGTTTGATTATTCCAAAGCAAAGGCTATATTCAAAAAGTACTCTCAGATTGTGACAAAAACATCTTATGCTAAACTACAATCATTAAACAGCAATTTAAGTGAAAACAAATAGGCTTTTCAGAATTAAGTTCATGCTGTAAGCATAGGCAGACTTTACCATTACAAAACAAAGTGGTAAGACACCAAAAAATTCCACTGTCTTTACTGATGTGTATTCAATTAAAGTTTAAGTCACAATTGTGCAGGAAAGGAAAAATTAACAAGTACCCAAAGCAAATGTACCAGAAATTATTTTTAAGTAGCCTTTGAGGAATTTGAATGACAAAAAACAACTGTGTATATAATGATGCAGATGAATTTGAAGTTCCTATGAAGCAGATCAAAGACACACAGTTCTCCTCTGGGAGGGAGACTAAAGAGAAAAGAAGTGGGGAGAAACAAGGGGGTGGGCAAGAATAAGGGATAAGGATGATAGAACAGTAAAAGAAAACGGAAGAAAAAAGATAGAAATGGCCTGAGGTGAGAAAAAAGAAGAAAGAAAGTAACTGAGGGATCTGTGAGTGTCTGAGAAAGGAGAAGGAAGACGCGGAGTTGGTACACTGCAGCCGACATCCTCAGCTGGTGATACTGTGCCATTTCTGATGCAGTTTCATCTTTATAGCCTGTTAAGTTTCAGTTAAGTAAGAACAAGTGACACTTTACTGGATAACATTTCCTAAGGGACTTTTTTGTCTGACTTATTTTCTTTGATTAGCAGTGGCTCAAAATCAGGCTGAACCTTCAAAATCCTTTTAATTCTAGCTTTGTGTTAAGCTATATGTCGATGAGATTTTTGGCTGCTAAGCCATGCAAATGCCTCATTTAGTTCTGAATGAATACAATAAGTACTATGGTTGCCAGTCCAACATTAAAACGAATTTGAATTTCAAGTTCTAGATTAACCATAGATTTTTCTGGAATTTGCTTTCTAGATTTTAAGGGAATTTTTCTCCACTACTTCATATGAGTATAGGAACACGCACACCAGAAAAACTTGAGAAAGTGCAGAATATGGTTTTGATTTCTTACTTTCATTGGTGACATGTATTTAAATACTACAATATTTTTTTAAAATGCTAATTTTCTCTACTTCAAAATCATAGTGCCTCAATATTTATGGAGATTAGTACTGGAAGGACAACTTTATGATGACATGCTCAATAAAAATATTCATAAGAACTCATCTTTCCCCCAAGTTTTCTTTTAAATTCACTTAAAATTTCAAAGAGCTTTTCTTTGAGTAAAATTTCATTAGAACTTCTTAGAGAAAAATTCTTAGGAAAGTTACCCTACTGAATGGTAAACTTTAAAATTTAGACTCAAGTGAAATTAACCTCAAATGAGTTGTTCTTAATTATTCCAACTGAAACTAATAGGCCTATAAAGTTTAGTAAAGAACACTGTCAGTTATAATAAAGCCACTGCTTGTGAACTAAATACTGATAAAACTATCAAAACTTTTTTCAGGGAATTTTAAATGTCGCCCATGTATGTGCTGTAGCGTAAACAAAAGCAGAACTCGAGTTCGAATTCTAACCCCACAGCAACTACTGTGGGCCAAATGGTGGGGCCTTTTTGAGATTTAGTTCACTCATCCTTAGATGAGAATAAAACTTGATCATTTCTGCTTTTCAATGCTATAAAATCCTAGGAATTCATGAAGATACCAGAGTTAATCCTGGGTGCAGAAAAAGAAGAACTAAATATATGTAGGACAAGGGCGTAATGAGGGCGTTTACAACCATTCAGGATCTAGTCTTAATTTTCTACAATGGAAGAATTAAAGTAGAGTCAATAAATATAACAGACATCAAAGAGAAAAATACAAATAATCCCAGATGAGAAAGATATAGAAGCATTTCGAATCATTTTTCTTGGATAAAGAAAATCAAGTCCTTATTCTCTTATACTTCAATAAAACCTATTTTCCCCTCACAAGATGTCATTTTAAAATAAAGCCCATCACACAGTTTTTGAAGTAACTATTCCTTCTCATCAGTGAGATAATGTCCTGGACAGAAAACTACTACCTATGTGTTAACAGTTATAAAGATTTTTAATTCACTTCACTAAAACGGTTTGAAATTGGACCCTTTAATTTTTATTTAACACTTAATGTAGGGAAAATATACTTAACTAATAATGTTCAGAAGAGTTTTAAATGGGTTCTGGATTTTCTGAATTAAGATACTAGCGAGCAAACATTATCATCTTTACAAGAAGAATCATGAAATGGCAGGCATCCAGTGGGATTTTTCTGCCACTGTTACAAGACCCAGCAGAACCAGAGCTTATCCAAATTTGAAATATATGGAACTATGAGCTGCAACTGCATGGAACAAGGAAGTGTTTGCTGTGGTCTGTTTAAATCAAAACAAGGCAACAACCAGGCTGAGTCCCAGTTTCCTGGCAATCTCTGGTTTTCTGAAAGACTGGGTAGTTAGGAAACCAATCACTGCTGATTCAGAGCGAATGGGCTTTGAACACATACTACATATCTAATGCCTTTCTTTTTTCTTCTTTTCAACATACTGCACATGCACTGCAGTTGCACATGGATTTGTTTTACTAAGATGCAAGTCTAAAAATCCTTCCTGAACAAAAAAAACGTTTGAAACCGGATGGTGCAAGGGGAATGAGAAGGTGGCATCAGTAATCAAATGTTAATTAGCAAGCTTTTCCCCTTCCCTCAGGGCTGGCCTGTGTTAGAGAATTCAAATCAGAAATCAATGCTCCAAGTGTTTAACTATTACTTCTTCTCATTAACCATTAAAAGACCAAGCAATTTTCTCCTCATAAAAACAGTAACTCAAGAATTTCTTTTTCTCAAATACCACCTTTCCAGAAAACAATGAAGAGGCCTATAAAATTCAAGTGCTTTTCAACGAGGCTTGAACAAACTGTATTCTGCACTTTTAAAACATCTTTTGATTCTAAATGAATTCTTCATTTTAACAACTGTACCTTAGTCCTGCTTTTACCATACTTACAAAACGTATTTTGCTTCTTCCCTATAAAGGAAAAGGGCAGCAGGCATTTTACAAGATTACTGGGATAGTAATGAAAAGAATCAAGTACAGAATCTAGCTTAAACACATATATTTGAAATGGGTTTTGGCCATCAGGAAAAACTAATGAATATAAGGTTAAGCATTTCTACTAGATACACGATAATTATACTGAAACACTGGTGAGAATAAAAATACTGTAAAAACTACAAAAATTACATTACACGTAAACCAAACTAACTTAAGTTGTAGAATTAAACAAGCCTAAGTCTATATCTTTACTTAAAAGTTAAGTCTACGTTTAAAGACAAAAGACTTTTTTTCTTAAGTCTTGGTATACCAAGCTGGCCTAGAACTATATAGAACAGGCTGACTTCAAATACTCTGATCCTTCTACCTCCACTACCAGGTATATACCACCACAAGAGGCTTCTGTGGTGCCATGAAAATAATCCATGGCTTCATGCATGTTATGCAATCACTTTACCAACTGAATTACATCCCTAGCTCTCAAACATAATTCTGAAAGACTTATAAAAATCCATAATAGATGAGAAAACAAACTATACAGTACAAACATTAAAAATTTAGTGGATTAAAAGAGATTCTAGAGAAACTGTGAAGTTGAAAATAATGATATCATAAACAAATGAGGTCAATGACTTTTCTATGACACTATTTCTCAAAGCAATAGTGATATCAACTTGAAGGAATAAGAGATGCATACTCCTGGGCCCTGCGCATCCCAGTGAGCTGGACACTCTGGGGCCTTGCACGATGAGTCAGAACATGTCCTGAAGTTTAAGAATTAGAGATTTTATATACAGGGTCCTCCAGGCAGCCATACCTCTTTAGTTAACTGATTTCTAAACCTTTCAAAGTCTATGCTTAAGAGGTCCTATCCTTTTTAAGAATGAATAAATTTCTAGAAATGCCGTAAAGTAGGTGGGATTAGATAGCAAACTGCTATCACTGAAATCCCTGAACCTTATAAATTTACTATCCTTCGATAAATTCTGACATTGTGGAAAGTAACAAGTGTTTCCACCTATTTCTGTCATAGTGAGCTTATGCTGGAAAATGGGTGGTGTATTGCTTATAGTGAATAAAACAGCAGGGACTCAATAAATTCTCTTAAAATTTCCCCCCCACACACATAAAATGAAGAAAATTAATAAGTTTGTGCCATCAGAAGGGAAATTAAGTAAAACCTAGAAATAGCTGCCACAATATATGAACATTTTCAGGAGTCTCATGTTAGATGACATACAAATCCCACTGGTTCAATTTTGTTCTGGTCTACTACTGGTAGAGCATGTGTCCAGCATAGGCAAAGCTCTGGGTCAGATCCCCAAGAGAACAGAGGGCAACAAAAGAGACAAAAGACTGTGCATGAACCAGAAAGAACTTGTAAGTCAGAAATGTTTTGATTTTAACTTTTACTTTCAATGGGTAAAACAAGAAGCAATGCACTGGTTAATTTCAAGGATAGTATACATGCTACCAAATATGTGGCCGCAAGCACATTCACTTTAGCCTTGACCACCAAACACAAAATTGGCACAACCTAATCCAGAAGATAGCTAAATGAATGAAATATGCAACGCTAAAGTGACCTGCTGAGAGAAGAGAGCAACTAGTCAGGCAGTTTTAGAGCAGGAGAACTTGCCCCCAACTAAGAGCTCCTGGACACATGGTGGTGTGCTCTCCCCAGCCAGTCTCGGCCCTACAGAGCCATCCAGCAGCTTTAGGGACCGTTTCTGCCTCATCATACCAACTGTCTTCTTTCTCATTTACGTCTTCTAGAATAAAATTTCTAAGACTTGGACATCTATCATCCATAGATTTCCCTCTTTGAATTTACAGGAAAAGAAACTGGAGTCACTCACTCAGCGACTATTTCCTGTGGCTGTGAGATTCCAGCACCTTAAATACTGAGTTAAAGCCCAGTGAAGTAAGAGAAAAGGGCTCCATCGACTTCAAAGACCCCACTTTTTATTACACTGAAGTAGGGCCCAAGTGTATCCCAAAGGCCAGTAAACCTGTGTTGCTTGTTTCTACCAGCAAATCGTGCTAGGGAATCATGATTCCTATTTGTTTTCATATGGTTTCTGACTGCTTCTGTACTGCCAGGTTAGCAGAGTAGATCCAATACGCTATAATATTTTGAATATTTTAAAATAATATTATCTCACCCTTTTCATGGGGAAAAAGGCTACTTGATGTAGAAGATAATACTGCTAACTTTTCAAGATGTTAAAAAAAAATGGGGGCTACAGCCATAAACATGACATCTATCACCTCCTCCAAAGCTCAGGAAACATTAAGGAATGTGGGGGGGAAGGAGTGTAAGAGCCATAGAAGTAGAGGAGAGGTGTGGAAGGCTGACTTTGGGACATAACAGAATGCAGCACTCTGGCACTCACTGCAGGTATACTCACTGCAGAATAGCTCAAGATTGGGACTAACAACACACACTGTCATGGAAGGGAGAAGGTTTCACCCCTGCCTGGGAAATTTTCTTCTGTGGTGTAGCCAATGGTATAAAATACTTGTCCCTGCAAAAGACCCTAATGAAACTCACTGGTTTAAAAAATCGATTAAAAACAAGATACGAAAAAAAGATGAGGGACTAGCTGGAAAGATAAAAGAGCTTAGTGTGAAAGGGAGGGAGACAAAGGACAAGGGAGGCTAGCAAGGAATGAATATGGTGGAAATACATTATACATATGTATGAAAATGTCATGATCAAACTCATTATTATGTGCAATTAATAAATGCTAATATTTTTAAGAGCTAGGGGCTAAGGATACAGCCCAGTTGTAGAGTGCTTGCCTATTATACACAATGCCACACTTTTAATTCCCAGTACCACAAAAAAGAGAAAAAAATTAAAAAATAATGTTCTTGTTGCTTACTTAAATATATACATATATGCATACACATATCCATACTCTATTTATTATTCATAGAAAACCATAAAGATATACAACAATTTTATCCTTTCTATGTCATGAGATTATGACTCATTTCATATTTTGTATATTTTTATCTTTTTCTTCTTTAATGAGGAGTTTTCAAAATGTTTTTATTCAAAGTTAAAGAAACTTGTACCAGAACAACCTGGGTTTTTATTTCAGTAGTCCTGTTAATTACTGGATGTTTCTTAGTATAGAAGTGGGGCAGGAAACCGACCAAGCACTAACAGCAAGAAGTTTCTAGTTTATATTAATGTATCATGCAAACAATAACCTTTACTTGTATTATTTTTTTTTGCGTCTGTCCTTTATTGTTCTTTTGATTTTCCAGTGATTCTCTTATTTTGTAATTTTCTACCAAATAATTTACACACAAGATTTGGTGATACAATGTCATACATTCTCCATGTTCTTGAGTACATATTATACAATACCACTCAAAATTATCCAATTTCAATAAACTTTCTCTACAATGTTGTAAAACAGGTACATAGGCCAGAGCACTTCATATCCTCTCTTTTTTTATAATTACTATCTTTATTTTACAAATACAGAAACTGAGCTCACATAAAATAATTGATTCAAGCTTCCTCCACCTAGTAGATGCGAGTACAGAGTCTAATGTAGCCCTATAAAACTCTAAGGTTGAGATTCTTTCATAATTACAATAGATTTCTTAACCTGCATTTTTGTAAAATAAAAGGTTGTGGTAAGTTATTTTAAAATTCTTTCTACCTGACATTTTTATAACTGTAAATAGGAAAATTCTTTCTTATCTTCGTCAAGAAAGAGGGCCTCACTACCTAATCCAGTCGGGCCTGGTCGTCCGTGCTTAGCCTAACTTTGAGAGTACTGGATTACTGTCACATACTACCACATAGACACATTTATGACTTTTCTATAGGACCATTCAAACATATGCTAAACAGTGGTCATCAAGTAGTAACAAGTGAGAGTGACCAACTACAGGCAGTCTCCATCACAAAAGCAAGCAAACCTTTACACATCTGTCATACTGAACAAGCAATAAAGTAAAGTGGCTGATTCCCAACTCTTGCACTATTAAGTGCTGTTTAGAAAGAAAAACTGCCAGAGCAAATAGCAACTAGCTATTATTACATAACCGACAGCTGCTTCCAAGAGGTCACAGACACCTGAGAAAGAAACAGCAAGACTGACAATCATCATCATAATCATCGTCAAAATAATTAAACCAAAGCAGAAGAAGAAAAGGATATTAAGACAATACTAAGGAAGCTTTATCATTGGACTGTCAGCAAACACTCCTCTCTCTCTCTCTCTCTCTCTCTCTCTCTCTCTCTCTCTCTCTCTCTCTCTCTCTCTCTCTCTCTCTCTCTCTCTCCCTCCCCCCGCCCCACCATGGACACTCTTGCCACCTCTTTTTCCATGCCTTTGATTTGACTAAGTGAAATCTTGGAAATTCTGAGAAATTCATAAAAATAGCTATGTTATATTTGCAACCTCTGTGAGTTCTAAAATGGAATTGTATGGGAAGAGAATGTGGGCAATGCTTTTAAACTACGTGGCACATCTTAATTTTTTTAAAATAGAATTGAATTTCTGTTTTATTTCAGGTGAGTCAAAGCATATGCTTGTGCTATGTATAGATACAAACAGATTAAGCTACATGCTTAAATATCCTACATTTAGTTAATACCTAAATTACAATAATAAAAGACTTCAAACCTTCTTAACTAAAGAAGACAGTTGAATAAGTATTTCAAAAAGTTAAATGTTGATTATGTTTTTGGCAAATAACAATTTTTGTAATGTGGGAAAAACAACCACCACCCCCTCCCAAAGAAAACCCTTTCTTACCCTGGCAGCATCACACTGAAGCTCAGACATGATGTTTATGTTTGCTTTTCTGTATTCTACTGCCCATCCTAGCCTTTGCTTTCTCTGGGACGTGAAAAAAAGTGGTGGGAACCACCAGCAATAGAACTTCAGTCTATAATCAGGTCCCTAATAATTTTATCTTTTCTTTTTAACAAAAAAATGCAAATAACAAAGACAACAAAGGGACTTAGTGTTGAGGTCTGCCATGAATACTAAAGTGGCCTGGGGGTGTGGTTCATCAAGTGAAAATAAACCATTCAAGTCACCCACATCAAGAAGAAAGTTTGGGAACAACTAGGCCAGTGTTTGCATTTGGAGCTCTGGAGTCAGGAGAGTTGCATTTCCCTTGACTCTGCTTAACTGGGGCACCAGAGAAAACATATTTAATCTCTCCTTTGGGAAATGTAAACCAAGTTTTTCCAAAGAAAAGCCCCCACAATATTTAATAGTGCATTTGATCAGACTTTAAAATTCTAACTTGTCAATTTTCATGATCAAATTTCATAATTATTGAGAGAGATGTAGGTGAGGAGAGTAAAGAGATCATCTTCAGAAAAGTAGCTGCATTGGCCAAGAGCAAAGTCACAAAAGGATAAGGACAAAATTACACACCGAGTTTAACTTTGATTGAATGAAACAGAGTTGGAAGCTGGCTCCAAACGCCAAATGAA
This sequence comes from Alexandromys fortis, assembly GCF_014885135.2. Taxonomy (NCBI): domain Eukaryota; kingdom Metazoa; phylum Chordata; class Mammalia; order Rodentia; family Cricetidae; genus Alexandromys; species Alexandromys fortis. Next base: position 2,929,489 of record NW_026067908.1, read on the forward strand.
TGGACACTATAAATGAAAGCTTAATACATGTCAAACTTCAAGGAATGAGGCTGCCAATGCTCAGAAGCTCCAGTTAACTGGCTTTTAATTAAGGCAGTTAAAAATCCTAACCCGAGAGTTTCACTGTTAAGGCTGGATCGAAAATGTAGATATAACTTATTTAGAAAGAAAATACTAGGAACACTTTAGCATTATCACTTGATGTATTACTAAGATGGGAAAAAATTAACGACATGATTCATTAAATAAGTACACATTCTAAACAAATTGTCTGGTCTCCTGTTTAAAAAAAATGACTCCTATTTATTCATTAACAAAGCTATTCCTTAGCTCATCCCTGCCATAACCTGCTCTATTCAAAAACCATATGGGAAAGGACATAAAAAACCGCCACAAACCATGGACTTCTGGTATTAGTGCTACACACAGCAAACCCCTATTCATTATTCTACCTCCCTTGTTTAATCTATCATTAAGATTCAGTGACCCTACACTAAATTTAAAGCAGATCCTTCCTTCCTCCCATGCCTAAATTCACATACTTTTCTAGTTGGGGATGCCCTCAAGTATTAACAACTCTACGGGGTTTCTCTAATCTCAGCTCTGAACTATGTCATGCTATAGAACCAAGAAATTGCTGTTTTACATCTCTAACTATGGAAGCTCCATAAAAAATGACCATATAATTTACTTAATAAGATAAAGAAAGAAAATCACAACTTATTATTTTTTCACTGTATATGACAGAAGAGGCACATGGAGACATTGTCAAGCTGTCTTATAAGTATAGCATTACTTCAACCATATCCAGAGTTTTAAATAATAGTGAAATTTTCAGGGGTTGACCATCTTGATAAGTGATAAAGCAAAAAGAAGGGAAGAAATGTTGATCTAAATACATACTTGATAAATACATATGGGAAATGAGACTTTAAGAAAAGTTACTATTTTAAGAATAAAAACCATTTAAAGTACAAACAAAAACCTCTAATGACAATGAGATAGCACAAAGGGTAGAGTTATATATATATGATCGTATACTAAGACTAAGAGAACTTTCTGTGATGACATAAGTCTTTTTAATTGTGCTAACCAAGGAAATGGCCACAAGCCACATGTGGCTACTGAGCACTTGAAATGTGATTGAGGGATATAATTCTTAATTTTTCAAACTTTTTAATTAATTTAAACTTAAATTGCTACTGATGCCAAGTAGCTTTCCTATTGTACTACATATTAAAATGACGTAAGGAAGTAGATCATCTAAGGAAACATAAAATTATATCTGGAAGAGATTGACACGCTTTACCTCATTTTTATTTCTTTATAGTCTTTGATGTATCTTTAAAAGTATAAATCAGGGGCTGGAGAGATGGCTTGAGGGTTAAGAGCACTGGCTGCTCTTCCAGGGGACCCAGGTTCAATTCCCATCACCCACATGGTGGCTCAAAACCACCTACAATGAGATCTAATGCCCTGTTCTTGTCTGTAGGCATACATGCAGGCAGAATACTGTATACATAATAAATAAATTTTTTAAAAAGTATAAATCATATAGGTGAATTATTTTCATAGTGACACCTTTATTGTTCTAATAATGTTAATTTAAGGTATCTACGAACTATCAATGGGAAGCATTTAGCACTCCAAAATTGAAGAGAAATTTGAAAATGAAAATAACTTTGAGCAACAATGAGCTAGACTATGATCATTAAATTAAACAGGGACTTAGGTAACTGCCACATTATTTAGCCTAGAGACTAAGTATTCATCATTTCTTCACTCAAAATAAAAAAAAAATGGTTACCTGAGAATGACTATAGAATAATTTAGATACTACTAAAATAAATAAAATGTGTATTCCTGGCAGGATTTTTATTTTACAGCGTTATAATCAAAATATTATCGTAGGACAGGAAAGAAAGCAGAATCCTTAAGATATGCACTGCTAGGCTTAGAAGAATACAGAAGGTGTAAGGGATACTATAGTCACCACCAGCCTCAAATTCAAGCCCTGCCTCATTCAGGAAATACTTACTGAACACCTCTTTCCTAAGTGCCTTCAGTATAGCAAAGAAAACGCAAGGGTGTTTGAGGAGCAAATCTCTTATAGTCCAATAAGGAACTTAATGTAGTTAGAACAAAAATATGTAAATAGTTGCTTACAATATGCATACACAGGACATAGGATTTTTTTAAATAAATAGGTAAATTCTTAAAAGAAGAAGGAGAAAAGTATAAACGGGACAACAAGCAATACTTAAGAATTAGTCTCAAACTTCTGCTTTTGAAGGCAAAATCCGTATCAGACATCTATCAACTGCCTACAATTCCAGTTCCGAAGGACCCCACACCTCTGGTCTCGAGAAGCACCTGCTCTCATGTGCACACTCCCATACACATAAATTAAAAAACAATCAAATCTTTCAGAAAAAATCTGCCTCCTTACATAAAGTAGATCATCACTTTATTAATCTTAAAAAACACATAAATTAGAAAGGTTACCATATATCAGTAAATTAATTTGTATTTATTAGGAATAATACAGATACTGCTGACAAGTGCAAAGAGAATTTCCCCCTTGGGCTTACAAACTGAACACTCAGTTGCAGCTTTATCAAGCACATTCACTTGAGTGTTAATAATTCATGTGCATTCATTCAGTTGTCCAGCCAGACAACAAACGTGTATTGAATACCTAATGTAAAAAAGGGATGAATCTATAATAGTGACTAAGAGACTACTCAGAGTCTCTGCCTTCATGGAGCTTACACTCATTCTGTAAGTGTATGTTATTAAGGAAGGGCAAGTGGGAATGGGTGGAGCAAAGTAATTGGAGAGGTAAGTGCTACAAAGGATGGTAATAGGTTCCTTCTCGTTGTTTTCTATGTAAGATGGGTTGAAATCTTGATAAAATGTACAAAGTAGGCAGAGAAAACATGAAATGCAAAGGACCTGTCAAGTGATTTACATACATTTATATATTATCTGATAATTAAGATCAATGTAGCCTTTATTCTTTCTTTACAATATAAACCGAGGACACACACAAATGCCAAGTTAAGTAGCAGAATTAGGATCCAAAAGTCAATCTACAGGACAGTGAGGCATTTTCTATTTTATGGTATCATAACAACTCCCTGAAAACTAAAACCAGAAAATTAATTTTTTTTTCTGTAATCATCTTTTCATCTTCCAGACCCAACCTAACCACACTCCCTACAAAAGAAATGTTATTCATCCTGTTCTCTTCCTTGGCAAACTCTCCCTTCATAGATTTGGGGCATGCTTTAGTTCAATCAGACTAAATAATCATAAATTCCAAATTACTGTCATGTACAAATTAATAAAGTTTATTCTAGTAATAGCTAACTCAAAGGGATATTTCAGAGCTTCTGATCAAAGATATCTTGTCTTCAAACACAGTTGGGTGTTGTTTGTGTGTTTTTCCTCAAGTGAATAGATATTGTCATGCATTCCAAAATAAATGGAAAGTCCATTTGATCATGTTATATTTTTGTCATGTTTCACCGCATTAGGCCAGGACTAAGTAACTTCAATTATGTCCATCCTCGCAAAGGGTGGCAGCCTGACAATCATATCCAATGAAAGCCACGTGACTCTGAGCACTGGTCTTTGAAACCTCAACATTACAACTCATTCTTTATGCTGTAGACTGTCAAAGAAAAGATGATGGGAACAGACCCTACTATTGCCACGGTACAGAAAGCTTGACCTCTGAGCCTGTGCATTTCAGGGTGAAACGCCTGTGTACTTTCTATGCTTCTGTATGGATATGGTTCTTTCCTTCATCTTCAAAGCATTTCCTAAGTTCTAGAATCTCTTACAGTCACCAGTGCAGCAGTCTCAAATGTGAGTGTCTAGAATTACCATAGGCAAGTAACAAATACAGAGAAACGTGACAGGAAAATGGCCAGTATTACTTTAAAGAAACATATTGGTTTGTTAGGGGCTATTATCAATTGATGGACATGTCCTACCCAAGACCACTTGAGGCCAGCCAGCTACTGCTATAAAAGCTCTGGAACCACGAGAAATTTTTGGTTCTTTCAGATAAGTCAAGAGATCTAGTTTCTGTTAGTTGGTTTTGTTTTAAAAGCGAAAAAGTCTAGCTTTTAAATATTGGCAATAGTTCAAATTTATCTCCTAGCAGTGGCAAACAATAATCTTGTGTTAACAGTTTACAAAGCCCTGTAGGAAAGACATAAAAACAAATAAAGATGTGCTCTCTTGATCTCATAGCCCTCTAAAAATTATACCCAGAACCAAGCACGCATGCTAGAGTGTGACGGTTAGGATGCTAAAGATATCGATAAAGCATTAGGAGGCACAGAGAAGAGCAACTATAATGACTGCAGCTCCCGCTTATTGAGTGCCAGGGCATCGATCCAGGTACTTTGCACATTTTCACGCTCACATCAATCTTGGAGGGATAAAAAACAACCTGGCTTATTGTGTGACAACCCTGACTTGAACTTTATTCTCTCCAGCCTCAACAATCTGTTTCCCCGAGCATATCAATACCACCCCAACACTCCAAATAAGTGCTAGTTGTCTAAAGTTCAGTCATAGAAACATTTGAAAATGAAAATAATTCCTTTTTATTCAGCTTATTTCAGAAAAAAAAATATTTCATAGTCTCTAAAGGACTACTTAATATGCAACTTTAGATATTATTGTTTGAATTACAGTTCAGATCCTATAGGGTTAAATAATTGCATATAACCAATACATATTAAAACTTATTAACTAGTTTCTAGTTTATCAGGCATTTAAGTAACACTATTTCTAAATTGTCTTCTAAGCGATTTACAGATTAAACAACTACTTCCATGCCATTTATAGATGAAGCATCTAAAACATAAAGAGTATAAAACTTATCTAAAGCTGAAAAAACTATTACTAAGTCACCCCATTCAATTTCACTTGTAATTAAGAAAATTAAAATAATATACCACTCTCTCTTTTCAACTAAGCAAAACACAAATATATTTATATGGTCTGCTGTTGGTGAGAATACTGTAGTACATATAAAGAGCCTGCTAAAATAAGGCTGGAGGATAAAGAACTAGGCAAGCTTTCTTTAAGGAACAATTAGGCAACATCAAAATGACATAAATGTGCCCTTCAACCTACCATTCCATTTCCAGGTACTTATCTTTTAAATATCTATACCAGACAGAAAATTTTGTATTTTACTTTTTAAGATTTACACATTTATGAGTCATCTACAGTAAAAATGCTATTCTTGTATTTCTGGGATAAATTTTAAAAACTACTGTGATGGAAATTTTGTTGTTAAGCTTTTTGTTATCAAAATGTATATGATAATGTCCTTATTTCTCTTTATAATAAATTTAGAAGTGTGCACTGTGGAACAAATTCAACCAAATATGTAAACTAAAAGAGAAAATACCAACTTACATTTTTATAGTTTAAGACTATTTAATAAAGCTGTTATCCATTCAAAACTACAATTGACTTCAAACCTTTCATTGATCAGTTCTGACAGCATAACTTCTTTTTTTAACCCCCCTTCCTCTTAACCTAAAAACTACCCCACAGACAGAACCTAGAACTACATCAGGAATTTTACTAGTCATTCTTAAGTCCAGAGTGTTACAAGTATATAGAGACTAGGTAACGAAGTAATTTTATTCTAAGGAAGCCAGAAGGGATCAGATTATAACAAGCATGTTTTGAGGAACAAGCTCAATATGTCAATGGTAAGCACATATCAAGGGCAAATTCACTAACGAGTTCTATAGAGAATCCCTTTCTTCTACAGCCTATGTGCTTCATAAAACCCACAATTTTTATGAGCAAACCACATGGAAGAGGGCAAGAACTGAACAATCTAAAGCAAAATTAGTTAAGATTTATGAAATACATTTTTCTATATCAAATCCTTTATATTAACAATATAACAATCAATACATGGTATTGGCCGCTACATGTGGCTGCTACATTAGAAATCAGTTCTGATTATTTACAAGGTGTAGATATTAGATTCAAATGATCAACCTCGTTCACTGCTTTATTGATTTAACTAATCATCCAGTCCCACACACTTTCTTACACTAACACACACCCTAGTAGCCCATTTAAAGAGATGGCAATTTCCCCACACATTACAGAAGATAAAAGCAGCACCTACAGATTTGTGCAAATGATGTCCCTACTTTTCCACTTGGGTATTTAACAGACAATGCAAAGATAATATAACCCAAATGAAACTATCGCCATACTTAGTCTTCTTTCATTTCAGAAATAGAATACTACCACTTGCTCAATAACTTAGATCAAAAATCTAATAAATCATTGTCATCCCCCCTTGCGTTTGTCATCTACCTATTTTCATCCATAACAAGACCGCTATCATCTCCCAGTTGGAATATAACAACACTGTCTCGGTGATCTCTGTCACTCACTTTTGCCTCCTGCAATCTATATACAACAGCATTAAAAAAAAAAAAACAAGATAGTGTGATTTCCAGACTTAAAATCTCTGAAGACATTCTACTACACTTCAAAAGATCTGACTCACGCCATCTTTCAAAATTAATAACATTATTATCCTCTCTCACCACCAACTATTTATTTAAAGATAAATTCACGACCAAAGCTGATTCAGTTAATTTTCCTGTAATGGAAGATGCAAACTTTAAAAGGCACTACTAATATTACAGACAGGCAGAAGATGGACACTATTCCTACTGTATGAGCTGCTACTGCATCTCACTAACAAGAAAACTAGCTCAGAAGAAATCAGATAATCAAAACAGCTTATGCTGCTTAGCACTAGACGATCATGTGTCAACCACTCTATAACAGTTAGACCCAAAAAAGTCTTCCCTCAGTCATATAGGTAAAACTAACCTCAGTCCATGTTATCTAGTGCTAGATTGTTGTTACAGACTACTTTAGATTTAAAGTACTCTTCCAAAGGCTCATGTATGAAAGGTCTTGTACTTGACAGTCGGGTCCAGAAGGACTGAATCATGAGGGTTTTACCTTCACCAATGGATTAATCCTGTGAAGTCAAATTTAAATAGACTTCTGGAAGGTACCGGAACTGTGGGCAGTAAAGCCTATTCTGAAGATTCCATCCAAGAAAGTATCTCTGAAGGATTGCCTGCCCTGGCCCCAGTTTCTGTTTCCCGGGCTCCACAAGGTGAGCAGTTTTGATCTGCAATGTCTTCCCCATCATGATGTTCTGCTTCCCATAACCTTAGAAACAAGGAGCCAATGGACTGAAACCTCTGAAACCATGGTCCAACATAAACCTTTCCCTTTATTCAGTTATTTTCTAAGGCCACTGACATAATAAAAAGTCGAAGAGAGACACTTAATAATTCATCTTTAACATATTTACAACCTCAGATAAAATTTTGGCATGTAAATCATCTATTTGCTGTAAGCTACTAGCCAGGTGCTTAGCACACAGCAGGAAGACCTTCAGTACTGAATATTTCCTTTATACAGTCAGGCTCCTGCGGTGAAAGCCTAGAGGAAAAAGAAAGTCATCTTGTTTCTGGATGGAACAGCCTTTGAGAAAAGTCTTAACAACTCTTTAGATACAAACATGGAGAATAAAAGCGGCTGAAACAGAAGAAGCACATACAACACTCAGATACAAAGAGAACAATCATGGTTGTTTTATAGATGGAGGAGGCCAGAACAAGGGTCCAAGCAGTGCTGAAGATCTTCTCTTGAAGCCACACCAACTGTCTTTCCTGAACTTGGCCTTTTCTCTCCCTCTCCTTTCTTCTTTTCTCCCTATTTTCTTCATCTTCCTTTCTCTGCTCAAGTCTGCACTAAAAGATTTTCTTAATAAATTGTGAGTGCTTTATTTTTCAAGCACTGTGTGGAGTTTTAATTGCACTAATATAATTATTTATAAAATATTATTCCGAGCTACGTCACTACATCAAAGATGAAAAACTGAGGCTAGGGGAGCTGAATAACTTTTTCAAGATCAGTTAGCAGGTTACAGAGAGAGTATAAAGTGCTAGATCAAAAGAGAGGAAGAGTGAGTTTACTCAAGAGGTTCTTAAAGTCAGTATCATTTTATTCAGCAGTTCAAGTAGGTGCCTGAAGCATGATTAATAAAAACTCAGAGAGATAAACTGGGGTTCAACATGAAGGTCAGAAATGTAAAACAGTCAGCCACTGGCTCGTACCTCAACATCAGTCCAAAATTGGCGATCCTGCCTCCAGGAATCTCAGAATGAGACTGTGTCTGAAAGCTGTTTCCTCCCGTTTTATAATCCTCTCTAGGGATAGGATTAAAGGCCTGTACCACTGGGATTAAAAGCATGTACTACCTGGTTTCTATGGCAATTAGTGTGGCTGCTGGAATTAAAGGTGTATGTTACCACTGCCTGGTCCATAAGGCTGATCAGTGCATGTGTTTTACTCTCTGATCTTCAGGCAAGCTTTATTTATTAAAATGCAAATGAAATGCCATATGGGTGCTAAGGATGTGCCAAAAAAATGAGACAGTCTTGTTCATATGTAAACATATGATTTGTGATCCTTTCTCTATGACAGATATAAACTATGTTTAATGAAAAAAAGCTAACAAGGAATGGAAACCTACTTAGACTGGGACAGATGGTGATAAAGGAAGAAATCTGAAAACTGACGAGTCAGTCATATAAACGCCCCAGGTAGAAAGAGCAGCCAGAATAAAGACGATGAGACACAGAGACCTGAACATCTAGATAAAGGAGCCAATGTAATATCTTATGGTGGTTAAGTGAGGGGGGGGGAGCCAAACAAATCCAACAACAAAATATGCCAGATAGAGACCAGACCATGTAAAATCATTAGCTCATATGGAAATCTCTGTAGAGTATGTGAAAGAATTTGAGTTTTGTTTCCGTTGAGATAGTACAGTGGCTTTAAAAGTGGGTAAACACATTTTGTTTCCTAACAGTGTTAAGGATTAAACTTGAGGCCTTGCACCTGCTAGGCAAGTACTCGATTACTCAGCTACATTTCCAGCCTAACACGTTTTAAGAATATTACTCAAGTTGCTATGTGAAGACGAGACTGGGTTAGAAATGTAAGACCCAAATTAAGGAAGACTCGGTAATGGGATACTGCTGGAGTTATGGTGGAAAGTGGGTGTGAAGAATGAAGAACAAACTTAAATTAGGTGATGTACAGGTTTAACATCTTGGCTAGAAAGCTAGACTTTTAAAGTGAATAAATTCTGGCTTTTACACTCTTTCTGCCTCCTCTTCCACAATTATAAGGGGTTAGAGGGAGCAAAGGGAAGAGGAGAAGAAACGGTTTAAGTACAGTGAAAGACATAAAAAGCAGAACTCATTGTATTTCTGGTCCTGACACACACCATTTGGTAGTACACAAGTTCAGAGTTAAGTAATTAAGGGTTTTTTTTTGTTTGTGTGTTTGTTTTTCCACGGTCTCACTCTTTCTCAGTGTAGGCAAAGTGTGGATTCTAAAGTCAGGCTGTCTGAATATAAGAACTGGCAGAATTCTTTCCAAACTGTACAAATGTTTCCTCAGTGGTGAGCCACAGAGATTAAATATTTGCTTCCAAAAAGAACATTTTAGTTTCTAAATTCAAATTGGAGAATTTCACGTTTATAATTCTGCATTAAAGCCACGAGTGAGTAAACTGGATTTTAAGTACTGGATCACATCTGCATTAAGGCTACAGTTGAATATTGTGATTGTAAGTACTGGGTCACAATTTGCTCTTGAAAATAAAGTAGCAAAGAATTCTCTCTACAAATTCAAGTACCTGAAATGCATTCACAACTTCATTACCACCCCAATATTGCAGCTTTAATCTACTATCATTAAGGATTTACTATTTTACATAACATATATGGTTAAAGAAAGCAATTTTTAATAAATTCTTTTATTTTTATTGTATTTCAATTCAAAACTACTCAAATACTTATATGACTTATTATAAAAGCATAACACAGTGTAGCTAAAATGTAAGTACACAGTGACAAATGTAAAATGAAAAAATTAACAATTGCTATATATTTGTATGTATCTGCAACGCCACCAACATTAAGAATGCAAATGCTAAAGTAACATATCTGTGCATTTACTTTAGTAGAATATGAAACTCAGATTCAAATAGTTAATACAATTAATAACGCCCTCAAAAACACCTGCCACTATATTCCATTGATGAAGAACAACCAAACAGGAGGAAACTTCTAAAGCTGGGACTGCATATCTCTGCATCCAGATACGCAACACTAGGTCTGGATGATCAGTCCCTGTGGCAGGATTCAGACAGCAGAGAAATAAAGCAGCTGTTTGTTTGCTTTTTAATACAAGACCGTCCTACATTGCCCAACTTGACCTTGATTGAACTCCCAGGCTCAAAAGATCCTTCTGCCTTACTTCCCACTCAAGTGGGACTACAGGCATGTACCACTGGGTTTTTTTTTTTTTTTGGTTTTATTTTTTAAAATAGACTAATCAATATCTTTATCCTTCACACAAAGTGTTCACTGAACATTAAATATATATTGTCAAATATATATCTACTACAACATGACAAAAAACATTGATGGAAACACCATGAAAAATCAGTCACAGAAACTCCACAGTGATATAAATAGTCTCTCATGATAGTACCTCTGCTACACACAAAAGCTAGCACCAATGTGTATAAGGGTGCATAAAGGTTTATGTGTATAAGCATTTGTCTGCATGTACCTCTGCTACACACAAAAGCTAGCACCAATCCTCTTGAAATGCTATCCTCCTAGTGCAGCAGATGCCATAAAATAAAGATCAAGTAATAAAGGTAACCTTTCATATATTTAGCCCAAATGCTTATGAAATGTGGTTCCAAAAAACTTTGTAATGCTTAAAAATTTCAAGTTAAAGCTGGACAGTGGTGGCACATGCCTTTAATCCCAGCACTTGAGAGGCAGAGGCAGGTGGATCTTTGTGAGTTCTAGACCACCCTGGTCTACAAGAGCTAGTTCCAGGACAGCTAGGGTAGTTACAGAGAGAAATGCTGTCTCAAAAACGACAACAACAATAATAATAATAATTTCAAGTTAAAGAATTCTCCTGGCTTACTTCAATGAAATGAAAAGCAGACTACAGTGTTATTTCATTTGTGTTTTAACAAATGAAGCTTGCCTGAAGACCAGAGTGCAGAGCGAAGCCACTAGAAGCCAGGTGGTTGTAGCTCACACTTTTAATTCCAGTACTTGGGAATCGAACACCTTTAACCCCAGCACTAGGAAGGTGGAGACAGGAAGGAATATGGCTGGGTTGATAGAGCAAGATACGGCTGGAGGAGACATGAGCTCAGTTGCAGTTTGAAGATGCAGTCTGTGGACAAGATCGCCACCCCCCCCCCCCTTTTTGAAGGTAAAAGGTCTCTCTAGTGGCTGCTGCAGAGCTGCAGGGCTTCTCTGATCTTTCACCTTTCACCCACTTAATATCTGACTGAATTTTTTTAATACCTATTAGAATTTGTGCTACAACAGACTATCTTTACTTAAACACTTAGCAAACTGAAACTTGGTGATCTTATTCCTTTATCTGCATGTCACCATTTAAGCGTTTGTAATAATCTTCCCTTTTGGCACAATTTACATTTTTCTTAGTGTAGCTCTCTTGTAAGCCCTTGCTATTCCACATTCACTTTCTAAATTTAAGTGAACAATTTGGCTATTTTTAGTACACTCACAAGGTTCTTGTTAACCATCCCTAATTCAAGATCATTTTCCTCGCTCCAGAAAGCATTCCCTCACCTAAAGGCAAAGAACTTAAATGGATATTCCCCTAAAAGTCCAAACATAACAATGTTCTTCCAATTATAAGCCACTAGAAAAATGCAAGCCAAAAATCACAACAAAATACCACTTTTGTGTCCAGAAGAATGGCTACCTTGTAAAGAATGTTTTTATGTGTATAAGGGTTTGTCTGCATGCACGTATGCACACCACATGTGCCTGGTACCTAAGGAGGCCAGAAAAGGGCAGCAGATCCTCTGGAGCCAAAGTTACAGGTGGTTGTGAACTGCCATGTGAATGTGAATCAAACGCATGTGAATGAGAGTTAAATCTAATCTGGGTCCTCTGCAAGAGCATCTGGGGCTTCTAATCATTAAAGCATCTCTTCAGATCTAGCTATTATTCTTAAAACACAGAAAATGAGTATTGGCAAGAATTGAAAAAACTAAAACATTTATTCATTACAATACAGACAACCACAAGAAATGGTTCATCAAAAACTTAAAATACAGAATTTCCTGATCTAGCAGTTCTGCTTTTCAGTATATTCTCTCAAAACTTGAAAATGAGGTCTCAGAGATGTACACCATGTTTGCAGCAACTGCCTAAAGGCAGAATAAACCCGATTTTCCATCAATAGATAAACATTATATTTACATAACAAGATATTTTCAGCCTCAGAAAAGAATAGATTCTAACATATGCTACAAAATGAATGAATCTAAGCTAAATGAAATAAGCCAAAAAACAAAAGATCCCTTGTGATATATATAGTATTGAATTCGTAGGAAAGGAAACGAGCCTGGTGTGCTAGGGGTTGTGGGAAGAAGGTAATGAGGATTTAGCTTTGAATGGAGATGGAGTTTCACTTCAGGAAGATACAGTTCTGAGATGGCTGTGAGTGATGGTTACCCTCAATGCGATTTATTGCTTGATACCACTGAAATGAATAAAAATAATGAAAAAGAGGAATTTTGTTACATGTATCTAAATAAAAATTTTAAAAAAACTGTGTGAGTGTGTGTGCGTCCATCCGACCGCCCAGTTAATTGGGCAATTTTACATCTAGACCCTTTTTCAAAAACTAAGGTAGAGATAGTTGGAAAAGACATGGAATGTTGACCTCCAGCTTCTACATACATCCCCTACTTGTGTGCATAGATCAAATTAGAATTAATTTTTCTATAAGGGATGATGGGTTACTTTAAGCTGATTCTTTTGTATATAGACATCCTATGCCTTAATACATATGGAAAAGATCATTAAGTTATATTTGATGAAAATAATTGACTGTAAATGAAAAGTTACATTTCTGAGCTTTTTAAACTAATTCTTCTGATCTATACATCAGTCCTGATGTAGAAACCACAATCTTGATACCCACATAGAATTTGAATTTAGTATAAATCTCAGTTTCACAAAATCTTTGCAGACTTTTTATATATGTAAAATCAGTTATAAAATCTTGATTGAGTTGGTATATGAATATAAAAAGGGAAAAGTCCATTTTAATATAAAAACAATATTATTTGTTATTTAATAAGAAAAAACATTGATTTAGATTCTATTTCAGCACTGGATCCCTTTAATACCAACTCAAGGATTAAATCAAGCACAGTGATATATTAACCCATTTCCATACAGCAACAGCCTATGGATTATGTGTCTCTCCATACCCTCTCACCTTGAAAGAACTAGATCAATTCCTTCCAAGTGCAGCAAGCGTAATATCTTAATCACCTTACACTAACCTCTCACCAGTGCCACCTTTTACATTGAACACACTAGTAACCAAACTTACAATGTGTGAGCATTAATTGGCCCATATTCAAAAATAATATTTGCCAAAGCTGATGAGAGGGGAAAGCAGAAAACAAAAGAAGAAAAATGCTGAGATTTAACAAAGTTTAATGAAGCAAAAAATCTGTACACACATGTAAAGGTTTAGAAACCTATTATTGGCAGCAAAAATAGGTTTTTCATTTTAGATATGAAAACTACAAACATGTAAAGTGAAAGCCAGGACATGTAAGAATAGACGGCCAATACATAACCTATTAGTGGCATGAGGAACAGTGGTCTGGTTCCACAGATCATAGTGTTTATTGGAATACAAACTCATGCAGTCACAATAGAAGTTCATATAGAGGTTACTCGAAAAAGCAAAACAAGAATAACTATATATAGACAGACACATTCCTGGGCATATAACTGAAGAATTCTAAGTCAGCATTCTATAGGGATGCTGCAATATCCAAGTTTACTGCTGGACTATTCATAAGCTATGGTACTAACCTAGATGCCCAGGAACATACAGACAGCATGAATAAATAATGAGAATATGGTACATATAAATAACAATTTCATTATTTTTTTAGTTTTTCAGCTGCAAAGTAGAATGAATAGTGATATCTGAAGAAAAATAGGAGGGACTGGAGATTACTATACTAGCCAATATAAGCCATACTCAGAAAGACAAATACTGCATGTTTTCTCTTATACGAGAAATACAGGTTTAAATATATATTTAAATATATTCATATGTGTATCTGTGTGTACGTATGCATGTATCAGTTTAGAGGTTGAAGACCACCGATCAAGGCAGCTTCTGTGACAGCTGCCACATGTTGTTGGGTTGTTGGGCTTGGCAAAATAAACATATACACACAGAGAGACCGTAAAATAAATAAATAAATAAATAAATAAATAAATAAATAAATACAGACAGACAGACAGACAGACAGACAGACAGACAGATAGATAGATAGATAGATCAGGGACTATGAGAGGTGAGGAAAGGTCCCTAGGGAGGTAGGAGAAACAAGGGGTTAATATAGTATACAGGACATGCAGATAGAAGGGTAGCTATCTGAGGAGGAAGGAGAGGATGAGAGGATGAAGAACAGCAGTGTCCAAGGTGCAAAGCCAGTGAGTACCGAGTATGATGACATATGTAGATGAAAACATCACAATGAAACCCATATTAAGCAAAATTACATTTTAAATGTGTTAAAAGCACGCTTAGTCCAACATTAATATCCAAAAAACTTAAGTACTCAAAAATACTTGCATAATTACTTTGGCAAATGCCTCAGTAAGAAATAATCTCATTGTTTAACAGATCTTTCTCTTCCAATGTAGTTATACTTTAAGCACATCTATTCATGACCATCTCACCCACTGGGAGGCTCTGACACTAAGAGATGAACATTTACACTTTTCCTAGTTTAGGGCACACACAATCTAATAAGAGAAATAAGTAAATAACAAAATAACTGCAAATGGACGGGGTATATCTGATATATATATAAAGAGAGCACTCAGAAAAGAGACATATAAACTAAATAACACAGAATTAAATACCCAGAATGAGTAACTACCTGACCCACAATAGAGGTTTCAAATTACTTTTGGGAATTTCAACAAATCAATTTGCCCGTTCAGAGAACAAAGACTAAGTGAAGTCACTCAGGAGAAAAAAAGTAAAAACAACTCCAAAACCAGTTCTTAGACATCCAAACTACATCTGGGCAATAAAGGATGTGTATCACAAAGAAAGACAACTAATGTTAAACCAACATTATTTTGAGTTATGCCATGTATGCCTGCTAACTTAAAAACTATATTCATTTTGCAAATATACTTTATATAAAAAGTCACATTTAAAATTTAAATTAGCCTAAAACAAGATTCTTAAGATATTTTACTATATTTCTGGTACTTCACATTTTGAGGTGACCTATGTGTATGTACATGTGTGCTATTTTAAATAGATAATTTGATGAGAAAGAAAATAAAATGTACTTAATTAAAATATGATGGATAAAGGGAAAGAAGACTTACTTCAAAATAAAATGAGTAAATATTTAAATTATATGATGATGATGATAATTGTGTGATATAATAAACATATCTTTTTTGAGGTATGTCTTCAATATGTAAGTGCAGGTGTGCAACTTTAAGTACTTTAGATAATAATACCTAAAACACTATTGTCAATACCAATAACAAAGTTTCCATTTAATATAATCTATAACTCTAGAAACTCACTTTGAAAATTGAGTTTTCATAAAAATTCAGAGGCCTCAGTATGATATAATTAGCTGTAAGTGTGATTTCTCATGTTACTTTTCCTCCATGGTGATTATGAAACTTTTCTATAAGACAAGGGCAAAAATAAGTAAGGATCCCCAATCCAAACACTATTCACATTACTACAGCAACTATCAGGTATCACTATGCCTATAAGAATTATGACATTAAATTGAAAAAGATTTAACTGTCAAAAATAGGATGTCAAAAAATTTCATCAAAAATAAAACGGTGGTAAGAAATATATCTCTAACTTTTCTAAGCATCTCAAGACTGTCTAGTGGTATCACCTTGGATTTACTGACCTGCACCAAAAATAGAACGATAATTATATGAATGAACACACATTCATGCTGTGAAAATATGATATTACATATTCAAGAGGTCTAGCAGATATATAAAAAATCCTGGTGCTTGTTTTTAAAATCTATAAACATCAAAGTCCATCTTCTCTTTTAAGATAGATACTTTCCCTCTAGAGACAAGATGTGCTAGTTGGTTCCTTGTTTCTCATTTAGTTTTTAAGAACTACCTACAATGGTAAGACGTTTTGAAAAAGAAACAAAGGACTGGCAAGGGAAATATGTTGTTATGTAATACTCTCATAGACAGAATGACATTACTTTAGACTGACTGAGTGAACTAGGAAGAACTCATGGCCCCAGTGACTGCTGACAATGAAAGGGAAACTTTATGCATGTAATACACTTCTGTTCAACTTCTTGCCTTCTTACTTCATAAAGCAATCCTGGACTTCCTCATCTATCAAAATACTTAGGTATGGTCTGCTTTTTTGTGAGAAGTTACTTAATGCCACAATTTCCTACCAGAGAGCTAAGTCTAATTGTCCTCTGCACAACGTTTGCTCTGAAGGGGAATATATTCTCCTAATGCCTGTAGTCATTGCTTCTTACAAAGTTGGTCAAATCACTTTTTAAAAAATTAATTTACCATTACAATTCCTTGGTTTTAAGTATTATGTCTTCAATAATTCAATATCTGTGGACATTTGACATTTTTAACACCAAATTGCTAGGAAATTATTCATAATGAGTGGAATAGCTATAACCATAACACCATGAGAATGTCTTGTCTTGATATACATTGGATACAACATTTCTGAACACTGGAGGTTAAATGTATGTTTGCATTTTTAAAAATTCAATTTTGTAGTGTTGGTGCAAATATAATGTTTTCTCTGTCATTCACAGGATTTTCCCTGCATTATTCTTTTCTAAGGTACCTTCTTTTCTTGTTCCGTCATCCCTTCCCATCAATGTCCATGTTCAGTATTATTTTTCCAATTGCCCTCCTTCTACCCCCATGCATTAGCTGTAAAATAGATGTAAAGCTTGGTGTACGTCCAAAAATCTTATGATCAAAATACATACTTAGCAAATTGTTTGGCTAAATCTTTCATGTATGATGAAAGATTATTACCACAATTCATTAGCAAATTATAGACTTTGAAATGTAGGCAGACAAATATTTGGCCCTGTATCAATCAATTTGGACCAGCTGGGTAGAAATTCACACAATCCCAGGAAACTTGGGAAGTGGAGTGCTCTTTCATTTTTCATTCACTTGAAACATTAAAGAAAAATTATCATTCTATAAAAATGTCCTCTTTTCAATAATTTAGCTGAGTGATTTTAGAATGAATTTTATTTTCAATCAATTACTACTTTTAAGAGACCAATAAACTGAATCCTTTCCCTTGTAAATTATAACGGGAGAATAATGGCTAATGTATACAGAGTACTCTAAGGCTTAAACATTATAATCCACTTTTAAAAGTTCAATATTTAATAAAGGTTGTATTGCTTTAAATAGACTCTGGAAACCTATAAAGTGGTTTTTACAGTTATTCACAACAAATAAGAGCATTCCTATTCTTCTGCTGAGCTTCTCTTAGCCTGGTCAAGTGACCTTGTACAAAGATTCTGATTGATCCTACGTCTGTCTATTTTGGTTAAGCTACAAGGCCACATACAGGGACAGCTGCACTTTAGGAGCAACTTAAAACAAATTTCATCTTAGTGGCATCTAATCCAGTGCTTGGTACAAGATGCATGGAAAAGTCAGTGTCAAAATTAAACAATGACGGCTTTGCAATGAACAGATGCTTTTGCCTTGCAGCTGTAAAACCTCAGAGCAATCCAGTACTCTACTGTCTGGTCACGCAATGACCACAAAGCAAGGAATACATTTTGTCATTTATACAATGTTTGCTGTGAGCTTTTAGTCTTTTTTTTTCCTTTAAAAAAAAAAAGGCGGGGGGGGGGTAGATTAATTGAGGGAAATTCCAAACTAAGTTACAGAATTTTTTCAAAGTATATTCAGACTGATAATGTTTGAAAAGAATAATTCGTTGGCTACATAGTACTGAGTCATAGTACATGAAAGGAAAATATCATAATCTGACATTAGTAGGTTGTGTCCAAATAATTTTTGGCATATAATGATAAATATGTAAGTGACTTTCTACAAGTAAAACTTACATTAATATACCTAATCTTAGCACATCTGTGTTTATGAACATTTTATATTCATTTATCATTTACTTATTGTTTATTTAGTTCTTTGTTTTTGCAGAAGGGAGACCAAAGAATAGGATATTACTTGCTACATGGCTAAAGGATACTTAAATGTTAAAAGAATGAACGTCTTGAATAACATGGAACTACAAAGGTCCATGATGAAATCTGCAGGCTTCCCCAACCCTAGGTAATCATGTATGTAACGCTCTATTTTAATACTAAAATATACTGAAATATCTTTAATACTAAAAATACTGAATCTAGGGGTAACAGTTCAATAATTAATTAATTAATTAATTAATTCACTTGTTGTTTGTTTGTTTATTTATTTATCCAGCCACTGTCTCTGGTTAAGTAAGAGAATTAGCCCCACCTAAACAAATGATTCTCTCTCTCTCATTATATATATTCATTATAGTGAACTTAAATGATAAAATCACTTAAAAGGAACTTGTTTTTACAAATTTTTAAGCTGCATAAAATATTTAACAAAATAAAGGTGTACTGAGTATGACTCAATATAATACAATTAATGACATTAAGCTGAAGTGTATTTTCAACCAAAATACATTCAGTTTTGTTGGTATGATTCTAGCTATTAAATAATCATTATGAAGTATTAGCAAATGTAGTTTATTCAAATATATGTGTAATATATATATATGTATATATATACATACAGAGAGAGAGAGAGAGAGAGAGAGAGAGAGAGAGAGAGAGAGAGAGAGAGAGAGAGAGAAATGATCAAATCACTTTTGCTAATTGAGGCTCTGGGTCTAACACCAGTTCTTTATCTACAATAAAAAAAGTTCAGTAACTACATTTATTCACTTTAATTTTGTTCCTTTTTCTCCTTAATCCATTTTTCCCCTGAAATATTTACTCCCCAAGGATACCGATTCATTAACACCTCAATGTTTATAAATTTCACTGGATGTTTGTGGTTGAAGATTTGGAGGAATTTCCTTTTATCTTTCTCCATCCTCCAAATATAATTTCTATATAAAATCCAAAAGTAATGTCCAGAGTAATAAAGTTTATTTTAAATACCAAAGAAACCATGTTACACTCTTCACTTGAAAGTCAAAAAATAACAATTTTTGAGTTCTGAAAAGTAAAACAATTTCTATGGTTAGTTTTACATTTTTGTTTTATTTTCTGAGCATACAATTAAAACAGACATAAAAGGCATACTTACCAGCATATTCTGACAATACAAATATAAATTCCAGCATTATAAAAGCACTACAAACTTAAAAAGACTAAAAGACATTTGCCATTATACTCCTGATACAATTTTGTTGTCTTTGTTAATAGCTAGTATTAGAAAGAGTTTAAATAAGAATGTCAGTAGTATGGAGTTATCAAAGATAATCCATGCCACTAAAATATACCATGAAAAAACGACTGACATGTTTAAGTTTAAAGGTGTTTATGAGGCTATCTCGTAAAAAGGAAAAACAAAGGAAATGTATTTTTAAATGTGATCATCTGTATAGTACCTACATACTTTGTCATAAGAAAATATTTAGAGTGATAGCACTCCAAATTACAGTATTATATATAAACACCTTTAAAGTTAAGGAATAACTATAAATTTGAACAAACTACATTTGCTAATATTTCATAATGATTATTTAATAGCCAGAATTATACTAACAAAACTGTAGATGTATTTTGTTTGAAAATGCACTTCAGCTTAAACTTATTAATTGTATGATATTGAGTCATACTCAATACACCTTTATTTCATTATATATTTTTGTAAAAAAAAAATAGTTAACTCAATAGTTCCTTTTTAAGTGCATTTTATCATTTCGGTTCACTATAATGACAATGTATTTTAAAAGTATATGTTTTGCTCACAAATACATAAATAAATCACAAACCAAAAGCTAACAGATGTGTGACTTCTAATTAGTTATAATAATCTCTGCTTCAATGCCATTAGAAAGAGCCGTTCTTTTCTTTTGAAAACTAAAAAAGCTTTCCTTTGAATTTTAAACTGTCAGGGTGCTTCAAAGTCAATGTACAAAATCTGCTTTGATTAAAATTTTAGACATCTACAGTGATAACTTTATGAAAGGAAAATATTAAATTATAATTATCCTAAACAGACACAGTCTTGTGAAACTAACCCTCCATTCATGTTAAAGCACAAAGAGTTGAATATAATGAATTTGATTCATCCTCGGACACAAAGCTTCACCACAGCAAACTCAGTCAACTGTTGCTCTTGCGCTTATATTCATGGTGCTTAAATAGCGCACTTTAAAACAAAAAAAACTCCAATTGGCTTTTCATACATCCACCCTCCCCAAAAATAACGCACTTGAAAAACTCAAATGATATGAAAGGCTTCAAGGCCTCTTTTCTCCTTTTCATACCCTTTTTTTTATTTCTGTTTGCAGTAATCTGCCTTTCTCTTTCTCTTTCTCATTGCTACAGAGCAGGCGAGGAGGCTCACAGCTTTGAAAAGGGGGCTCTGTGTGTAATGGGTCCACTAGAATTAATTTACTTGCACCAAATCCATTGAGCACAGAAGTCCCCCCCCTTCTCAAATCATTTGGAGTCGAACGCAGCCCCCAGCCTTTGTAATTCTAGTAAAGCACTTAAAGTGCACAGTAGGTGTTCATGAGGACCATCTGGTCAAAAGCAAAACAAGCTGCTGATTTTGCCTTTGAATAGAATGAAGCAAGTGTGAATTAGTCTCTTCAATTAGCACTATTACAACCTGTCAAGTGCATATTGTAAAACAGGATTATTACAGTATTGGTCACCAGTGCAATTATTTACTCTCTGCCTTTTCTTGCATATAAAAAATGTCTTATGTTTATTAGTTTCTGATAACTGGATGTAATTTCTCTTAACTCAGGCATTGCAAAACTATCAACACACGAACCTTAGATTGAGTATGCTAGACTAAGATATTAGAATACAAATGCCTTAAGTAACAAAGGGCTAAAGCAATGCTCTTAATTTTTAACAAGACTACATTTTTATTTAAGATACAGAGGAAAATATGTTTTTAAATAACTTTCAAATTATTCTAAAATATTTCTAGATAAAGAAAAATATCATTTCCAAATAGTTACACCATATTTCTTAAATTTATTTCCTAAGGGACACAACAGAAACATAGAAAATTTCAATAACATAATCACTATTTATTTGTCCATTTGCAGAAGTATAATTCAACAAACCTGTTTTAAAATGCAACCTGAAATCAAATATATGTACATCTTATTCTCCATTTTTTGAAAGCTGAATAATGCCTGGTTGTTAAAAATTGTATTTTTCATTCTTAATAAGATATCATTTTTTATTTTAAGTTTGCTTAAAAATGATATATGCTAATTAAACTGCTCATTCTAATTGAGCTAATATATGCCACTTATCTTGCAGTAAAAACAAACCACTTAAACTTTTTAATTAAGTAAGCACACAACTTAATTTACCCTCTTGCATATGAACGTTCTCAGCTACCTCACTGTTTCTTCAATCCTTTTCCACGAACCCCCCACCCCATACTGGAAAACAAACAAACCCCCCAAAAAGGCACCTAATACCTCAAAACACTTGATGAAAAGACACAACAGTTAAGAAGTTATAATCTATTTACTACTAGAAAAGTATTCACTAATATAATTTGTGAATTAACGACAAATTTCAAGACAGTTACTGGCCACCAGCCTTAAACAACAGCCCAAGGCACACATTAGAGACAGCACCAAGTAGAACAGACCAAACACACACACAAATAGCATACGGCTTACATTTTCAGAATCAAAACTAACATCCTGATTTCACAATTATTTTTAAGAATTGGTATGGTTTATTTAGATCCCTTCTTGATAACAATTCTGCCTCAATTGGTTTCCCACTTAATCCTCAGTTTGTGTAACATGGCGCAGTGGTGAAATGTGCTACTCGCCTTGTAAGATAGGGCTCTGTAGGTTGTCAATTTCCCCTTCATTCCCATTAAGAACTAAATCAACATTAATAAGAATAGTGAGAATTCTGGGGTAAAGTGAAACTTGGAAGAGGATTTAAATAATTCCAATAGCTATTCATCACACTTCTTGCTGTAATAGATAAGTCATACTGCATGATTGTGCACTAAAAAGACTTAGATTTCTTATCTTTGTTATTTCGGGTCAGGTGTCTGTTTCTTAAGTTTGTATGACACCTTAAAAAAAAAAAGTAGATATTTGCCTAACAGAAGCTTTTGCAATAATAAGGCAGGCAGACAACAAAGAATCAGTTTCCAAAAAAGAGCTGGCTTGATTTCAGGGTCTTTATATCCTTTTCCACACCTGGGCTTAGGATCTGCAGAGGCAAATCAGTCTTTTTCTCCCCTTGGTTTAGCCCACCCCAAGTGCATTTTAAACCACAGATTTTTAAATTCCTAGAATCGTTACAATGACTTGGTTAAAACTGCCAATTCTCAAGAGAAGAAAACTGGTTAAAAGACAGGCTTGCTTAAATTTTTAAGGAATTTTAGTATTTTAAAGTGTAATTAGTATCCAATTTAGGGTGCAAATTGATAGAGAGTAGGGGCTGTCAAATGTCATTAGAATATTGATAACTATGAGGTATTATGTTACCATAAAAAACAAGGATTTTACTTATAACCACTTACAACTCTTTCCATCTTAACCATCTTTAGCGGCTACTGCTATATCCTAATGTAGAATATGTGAGTGGAGAGATTTGAAAAGATCTTAAAACAAAAATGAAATCAAAACCCAACCCCTCACCTGGCATCCAGAGGAAAGCATGACACTACTGTGAGGGTTGCAACGGCTTGGAGGCTGGGAGGCAGGCCGGGCAAACACTTGTCAGTGCATCGCCACCAGCCCGCAGGATTCTGACTGCGTCTTAGCACTAGTCTCCAAAGCAGTGATTGCAAAATGTATTTTGTTCAGTTAATAGTCACAATTAGTGCCCATTTAAGTCTTAATCATTTAATAATTTTTCTAAGTAAAAAAAATTGTAAAAGCTTTCTTTTTTAAAAAATTCAAGACTTTCAAAACATTAAGAGTGTTTTAGATAGAAAATAAAAATTATTTATTCTATTAGAAAAATGATCAGATCAGATATTTTCATTCTATCCTTTCAACTTTATAAATTATAGTGCTCACAATTTATTTTGTGGCTTATTATTGAAAGAAGATTCCTGAAATTGGTGACAGAGATTAATTTAAAATTTAGAATATATAACATCAATAAGCTTTCTCATTAAAAACAAACTACTAGTCTTAACACAGAGCTACGAACTATTTCAGGACTGTACTTCTCTCTTACAACTGAACTGCTTTATAGTAAGCTGAGCAGGAAAGGCACGGTGGTTTGCCAGCGTCCACAGGAGCACTTTCCTTCCTGACACCAGTCTCAGCACTGGTTCCCACAGGACTCAAAAAAAGCCAGGGAGCTATGCTCAGCCAGTACTCCACAGTCTTGCTCAAAGTTACACAAAATAAAGCAGCCTGTGTGCAACTGTCTACTACGAAAAAGCAATATTCATTAGGCACAACATTTTTTCTTAAAAACCAGTGTTTCAAAATATTACTTTAAATTCATTTTTAAAATTAAAAAAAAAAGAAAAGGAAGAAAAACTATTATCCTTAATACATAAGAAGATTAATCATTAAAAATGCTTCTGGGACATTTTTTTAAAGATATTTAAAGCATGATAAGAAAAAAATTTCAATGTGTTCAAGTCCTTGACACTTAAAATGTATTTGATAATCTAAATAATATACCAGAGAACAGTTTCAGCCAACTGTGGCACGCAATGGCACATTTACAGAATCTTAAATTTTCTTTTAATAATTGATGTAGTCATTTTGAATCATTCTGCATAGGATATCAGGTGTGAGCAGATTGCATTAACACTGCTTAAACATTTCAACTTGTCAGTATGGCCAACTCGATTTCGGAAATATTTGCAGTATTTTCCCATCGAAACAGTAATAAAGGCAAAATAAATATATGCCACTACTTTATAATCACCGAACATTAATGAATATTTTATGTCTTTTTAAATCTCCCTGTTTAATTTAAAAGGGTGAAATTAAGTCTCCTCGCTGCAATATGCCAATTATCTGTAAATCAAACAATAACTTGGCCATTATGCTCCTTTTTGTTAATATAAGAGAAGCTAATTTGAAAACACTGAGTGGCATTTTTAGGTTATCAGCTTCATAGAACTTTCTGCCCTCTTGTGGGAGAAAGTGGAAACACACTCAAGTTAGTTAAACTAGCAATGTAAAGAGGGTTTTTTTTATCCAAAAAGAGATTCCTATATTTATCATACATTATGCTCCTCTTCAAATAAAAAAAAAAAAAAACCAACAGTGAAATTTACCTCTTATCTTGCTTTATTACTTAAGTGGAGTTTCTCTGAAGCTAAATTTCCTTATTTAATTAAATGTTCACATATGCAATTTAGATTTTATTGTCAAAGATTCTATAATAACTCTGACATAGAGCTATATTTCAATTTTAGAGCAAAAACAACTTATCAAGAAATTAAAATTTTAAATGTAGAGCTTAGAATATCCATTATAAAGACTAAAAATGAACTGCAACATATGAGCACGAAATTCCAGAAAATTCTAATAAATAAAATAGATGAATTTAGAAATCAGATAAAAGGTTGAATGTTAATGCTTAGTTATATAATAGCTATTCAAGTGATTAATGAAGAAAATAAACAGAAAAAGGGGCTCTGACAAATTCAAGATAAAATTCATTAATCAAACATGTAAAAAAGGAAATTTGGTAGTCTAGCCATTACCAAAACATTTTGCCTAATTCTAAAAAATTATTTGTTTTTTCAAGATAAATTTTAATTATTTTAACCAATATGGTCTTAAATTTCTATGTAGCAATTCAAGATCTAGCATGATCTAGTCTTTTAAAATAAGTAGTAAAAAAAGTGTACATTTTATAAACTATGAAGGGTAATATGAAATAGTCACTATTTTAATGTTTCTAAGCATGAAAATCCTGTCAAAGCCTCCAACATTCCTCACTCCCCTAAGGAGAGAAATCATTGGCATTTAGATGGGTGGGGCCAAAGAAATATCAAGAAGGTGCCCTTTTGAGCCAAACTGAAGAAAACAGACAAAATTAACGGACTCCTTTCAGATAGTCTGAGCTAAATGATAGTCTCACATCTGAGGAATACTGCCCAAAGCTAGAACTGAGCTGCTTAAGAAAAGCCTCTTCAAATTCCTGTTTAAAACAGAAGCATATGATATAAATGCAGGACACATTTGAGAGGGACCTTTCAAACAAACAAAAACACATTCAACAATGAATGCTGGCAACAATTTCCAAATTAATAGTTTTAATAATCACTATAAAACCATGAACTATTTCGGGTAACACTGGACTGCCTGCAGGCAGAGTTTGAAGCAGATGTTTTAACAATTATCGAGAGTCCCACTTACAACAATCGTATTTCTAGGTCAAGGCATTTAGTGTATCTACAGTAAGCATTGATACTCCAGTTAATTAAAATTAAAAAACCCAATAATGAAACATACAGAGAGTTTCTACCAGAACAGATAAGCCCTCTCTAACAGGGTCAACAGTAGCTATAATGAGCTACCTTTATTCCATAGCTGTGAGACAGAACTCACCTCTTGAACGGTACTGCTTCCTGAGAAGTTCAGGTTGTACTCCCGCTGGACTTCTCGGTGGGTGATGATCAGCATGAAGTTTTGATTTAATGATTCCTGCAGGGCACTGAAAGGGTTGAAGAAAAAAAAAAAACAAGGAACTCAGAGATGAACATGTTCTAGCTTGCTTCACAGCTAGCTGCAAAAACCCCAGGAGTACCCTAACCTCCACATAGGCATGTCCGGGCCCAATGTTATCATCTTCGCACTCCTAAAGGCAAGAGAGCATGCTGAGAACAACCAAGGGGAGCTAACCTTTTAACTCCTTCTCTACCAAGGTTTTTTTAAACTTCTATTGTAAAGACTTCAAATATTACACACTTTCTACAAACGTTGTTGTCTATTTTCTTATTCCTCCAAGAGAATCAATTGTCTAATTGTCAAATGATATTCAATATCTATTAAAATATTCATTCAAATGTACTGAAAGACTGATTCAATTATAATGAAAAAGCTGTCTAGAACAGAACTATAAAACTATTGTTTACACTTACAAATATTGTATTAAAATAGAAAATACGTTTTCAGCAAAAATTCAGAAGGTACTGAAATCTACAGAATTGTAACTGCTACACCAAAACTCTTTCAAAATAATCATGCTTTCACATAGGAATCAGCTATATAGAATTCAGGAAAATGAGAGTTCAAAACAACACACTCAAAATCCTATGGTAAAGTTCCCAAACATTAGAAAAGTGTAAAAAGCACAAAAAATGTGTAATCAGCTATATAAATTAAGAAATATAAACGATTCTATTTTATGTCAATATTAAAAAAAACACGGTCTTTATCAATAATTTAATAAAAATCTATTGTTATAAAGTTCAAATCATCTGCACTGCCTATTCTAGCTGTAATTTTGCCATGGCTTAGGGCCTCAGAAAATATTCTGAGTATGCTCCATTGCTCTGGCCTACGTGACTTCTCTGACAATCTTTGATAAACACACACAAAATAAAGATTAGGATTAGGCATTTAATCTGCCCACCCTTGTCAGTCAAAGAGTTCTGGGGTTATTAGCAGAAAAAAAATACAAAGGAAGCAAAAATATCATAAATATTACTAATAAATTCTAAAAAAAACCTTATACTAAAATACATTTGTTGACGCAAGGGTATTTGTTACTATATCTTTAGCACTTAAGCAAAACACCAGGTACACTGCAGATATTTGTTTAGTAATAAACAAGTTGTGAATTTGCACAAGAAGAGTCGTATCTTTCCATCTTTGTCTTTCAACCAACAAGGTCACATGACTATTAATCTAGCTAGAGCATTCATTCATTTATATAAAAGCGGCATTAGGCAATGCCTTGCAAAGGAATTCAATCTAAATAAAAATACACAGTTCTTTGAAAACTTAGTCTCATAGGGATACACATACATCACTGACAGTAGAACTGAAATAAAAGTTCAATGAAAACTGAGACAAATGTACTTAATTTTGCTACTTAATTTTGCCCTTGGTTGAGGAGTAAAAAAATCCATGAGGAGAAAAAGTGATCCATACCAAGAGAAGACACACACAAGTTAAAATTCAAATAGGATCTTAGGACTAAACACTCAGAATACACAATTGGGGGGCGGGGTCAACACACAACTTTTGACATAGTTTGTTGTATACCAATCTATACTTAAAATATTCTAGTTTCTAGATAAATAGTAAGGGAAAAAATATGGTCCTTGTTTCCATGAAACTTACATTTCTGGAAAACAGGGCAAAGATCAAGTAAATGTAATGTGATCTTAGAAAGTGCTATGTCCCATTAAGAAAATAAAACAGATCAGAGGACACAAGTTAACAGAGGGCAGGAGAATTCATAAACAGAACAGCTGGAAAGGCATCTCCAAGGAAAAGGCATATACACTGAGGTTAGCACAATACAAAGGCGATCAGCAAAGGTTCAATCACACAGATTCTCATAGTTAACTGTACAGGAAAGTCACTGGATGGGGGGTGTTAAAGAGGAAAATACTAAGAGATGACTTCTAGTTCTGTCTTTGCAAGATTTCTTTCTGTGCTCTAACTATGGAGAGAAAGACTAGAGATGGGGGGATGAGGAATAGATTAATTCATAACAGAAGTAAGGAAAGGAGAAATGGCAAGAATGTTAAATACAGAATACAGGTTAGAGGTAGAAGATGGACAATTTACTGATGGAGGAAGAGAAAAAATACAACCCTAAGATTTCCAGTCTGAGCAAATAATAGGATGGAATTTTATGTGACAAAAACAAACTGGTAGGAAAATTGAGAGTGAAGTTTTAGATAGATTAAGCTTGACTGCATATTAGACATACAAAAAGAAATTTCAGTGTTACATACAATACAACTGAATGTAGACCCCAAAGCCAGGTAAAAGGTGAGCGCAGAACTTACACAGTGGAGGTATAAATATCAGAGCTCAAAGTCATCCTCAGTTACAAGGCAAGTCTGAAGCCAGCCAGGCCTATGTGTGGCTCCACTCTCTCTCAGAAAATAAAACAAAGAACTAAGACAATAGACACACAAAATGGCCAGTTAAGAGCTGAAAAGTCAAAAGCATGCAGGCATATGGGAGACATGTGGCTTTGTGCCAAATGACATTATGTGAGGAAAGAAGATACTAAGAGAAAAACAGAAAAAACAAGATGGAACCCTAGAATATTCCAACAACTAAATCAAAGTTTAAAGAAAATTAATGATAAAGAGAAAAATCAATAAAGACCAGTATAAAACAGCAAATAAAGTAACTGTTTCAGCAGAAAAGTGGCTTCAGTCATGCAGAGACACAGGCACACAGAGGCCGGAAAACATGGCCATGTTCTGGCAACATCAAAAGGCTCAGCATGACTATAATAAAGAGCTGGAGAAGTGTGGCAAGTTCAGTGCACAAGATCCCTCCCTTGAGCCCAGGGGCAAAGCATGGGAGAGAGATTTCAATTCCTGAAACCCTTTCCTTACACCAGGACCAGGCACAGCCTCCCAAGAATGTTGCAGCCTGGGACAAAAGCCCAGAGAACAACCACAGTGTGACCCTTCCAAGAAGTCACTGTCCACCACTGAACAGGCTTCAGAAAAATCATCCCAAATTTAGCCTAAGCCTGAGACAAGGTGTTGAAGTTTGGATCTGAGATGAAAACACAAACACACCTGTGTTCAAGTTTGAGTGTTCAGCAAGTGGCATTTTGGGGTAGTGGGAATTTTTGGGAGGTAGGGCCTATTTCCAGAATGCAAGTTATGGTCATATAGAAGGGCTACCCTTAAAGGGGACATAGAAATCCTGGCTTCTCTTCCTCTCCCTCCCTCTCCGCTCTGTTCCTACCCGCACACCCCAACCAAATATTGCCTTCCCAAAGGCCCAAGAGTAGCAGATTCAAACATGCATGAACTAAAACTTCTAAAACTATGAGTCAACTGCAGGCATACACACAGACAGGACACTGTATACATAATAAATAAATAAATAAATAAATAAATAAATAAATAAATAAATAAATAAATAAATAAATAAAATACTTAAAAAAAACTATGAGTCAAAAAAGCTTTCTTCTTTATTTAAAAAGAAAAAAAAAAGAGGCAGGGTGACATTGACACACACCTTTAATCCCAGCTCCCAGTAAGCAAAGGCAGGTGGATCTCTGTGAGTTTGCGGCTAGCCTGGTCTACAGAGTGAGATCCAGGACAGCCAGGGCTACATAGAAAAACTGTCTCAAAAAACCATTTTTAAAAAAGGAGGAGGTGAAGGGGAAGGAAGGATGAGGGTAGATTATGGAAGACTACAAAAGCTAGGCTAAGGAACTCAGAATTTCAAAATCTCTTCTATTTTATATACAGAAATGAATCCATAAATATGTGAACTTTTGTGGTAGTCTGTAATTTCTTAGATTTGTTTCTTGGTTTTGCAATAATTTTGCAGATAATCTGACAGGACCAACACCAGCTGCTGTCCTATTGAGAAGAAGAAAACCATTTGGTCAGCTCTATAATCTCCAGGTAGCTGTGGAGATGGGTACAGCCTTAAACTGCTGTGGAACTAAGAGCAAGTTAGGAACTTGTGCTCTGCCAGGTTTAGCTGTTTGGCTGTAGCAAGTCAATCCTATTTTCCAGCAGTATTTGGTGAGTACCTAAATATCTAAAGCCCTACCTTAGACACTTGACTACCCTGTAAATACTCAATTTCTTCTTCTGACAAAAAGATAAATTCTTCCTTTCTAGGACTAAGAATATTAAACTTTAAAGAGCCAAGAGTGAATTTTTACTACATAATATGAGGAAGCATATTATAACACTGGAAATAGAACACCTGAGAGAAACTTGGGTTTTAAAACCTCAGTGACAGCGTAACACCAACAAAAAGACCTACAGTGCTGTTGTAGTGATTGCTGTTCTGGATGGGACTGGAGGGGTCACCCAGTAAGTGAAGTACTTTCTGCATAATGAAGACCTGACTCATGCCCCCAAGCACCCAGGTCTAAGGTGGCCTAATGATGGAGGAAGGTCATTGGTTAATTATAATAAACCAACTGCTTGGCCTCATAGCTTAGAACATAGATGGGAGGAGTAAACAGAATAGAATTCTGGGCGGAAGAGGAAGTGAGGTCAGGCTCTGCTCTGCTCCCGGAGAGACCCGATAGCTCTGCTCTCTGGAGCAGAGACACCAGGATGGATGGAGGCTAGACTCTTCCCGGTAAGCGCGCCTTGGGGTGCTTACAACATCATTAGAAATGGGCTAGTCCAGGTGCGAGAATTAGCATGTAAGGGTTAGAGTTCATGGGCCAAGCAGTTCTTAAATGAATACAGTTTGTGTGTTGTTATTTCGGGCATGAGCTAGCCAAGCGGCCGGGGTGTTGGGGACGCAGCCCCGCCGCTCTTATTTCAACAGCCTACGCTGTACCTTCAACACTAGAAGAGCAGGGTACAGACAGGGATGCCCCAGAGGGTACTCGAGCAGCCAGCCTTATCACAGCGAGCTCTAGTTCTGTGTGCGAGACTATCTCAAAAAGGCGAGGTGAAGAGCAACAAAGGAAAACTCCCCAAAATCAGCCTCTGGCCTCTACACATAGGTGAAAGCACCCACACACCACACACCACACACACCACACACACACACACACACACACACCCTGCCTCTCACCATAAAACATATTTGTATACTGAACCTAACACTACCCAGAATCATAGTTGGAGATTTTTTTGGAGGAGGGGGGTCATTTATAAAGTCTTATTTCAGCTTGATCTACCATATTAATGATCCTAAGAAAAATAATGTCTACTGATGGCAACATCCTCCATTTCAGACTCTAGCATACATCATTTGCTTCTTCATCAACAATTAACAGCTGGTCTTCTAAGTACTATAACATATGAAGTATTAAGAATTTCATATCAACTATATGAAATTATTATAATCACTTCCATGTCACACAGGAAACTGACACTACTTTACTTGCTCAATGTCACATACACAAAAATGTGGCATTTTCTCAGGTCTAACTATAGAGATTACAGTCATGATCTGCCTTTTGGGCATGAAGAAAGAGAACCCAGTATGACCGTATTTCTGCCTTCAATGAGTTTGCGGACAAGTAGGCAGACAAACATATTTTCACATAAGGTATCATGTACTACAAATGTAATACTGATTTTCCTATAGCATTTGATACAGAAACACTTTTAAAATACTTAAACTGGATGGTGCACACCTTTAATCCCAGCACTCAGGAGGCAGAGGCACAGGGATCCCTAAATTCAAGGCCAGCCTGGTCTACAGAGTGAGTTCCAGGACAGCAGGGAAGAAAAACCTTAAAACAAAAACCAGAAAACTTAAATTGACCATAGATGCTTTCAACAGAAGCTAACATATGAACTAAGTATGTTTTGTATTTGGAGAGGTTTTTAGGTTTTTGTTTTGTTTGTTTGTCTGTTTGTTTTAAAACAGGGTGGAAAAGTTGTAAAGAATGCATTGTCAGGTTTAAATAATCTGAAAGTGTTACCTGAGCAAAACTCTATTTAACTGATAAATCTAGCAAAATAAGTTGGAACCTCAGTCACTGCATCTAGGAACAATTATCCCCTTACCAGTGTCTTGTAATAGGTAGATGAGTCAGTCATAATTAGATCTATGCAGACTCTAGCAGTCTCTCTTTAAGATACCAAGTTATTCACTTCAACTATGGACCATTAAATTCTAAGGAAGATTGTCAACCAAAACGAACAGTATAAAATAATGCAATGGTTTTAAGTAGTATGTTTTCTCTTCAATTTAAAAGGTAAAAGCAAATAGGTAAACTTTAATTTTATTTAAAAATATTTTATGTACGGTCCCAGAAGATACCATGGAGGAAAGCCCGAGACTTCAACCCTACACAAAGAACTACAGGCAACTTAGGAATGTTGGGAGCAAAAGAAGAGCACACTGATTGATCATCCAATACATAAATACAAGCTGCATTATACAGGCTGAGCAGGGGTTTAGGGAAAATTTATATGCACACTCACACGCTCACTCTCACAGAAAGGGGCAGAGGGACAAGGCAGGTTTTATTTAGGAATACTTATGTGTATACAACCACATATCTGTAATAATAATAAAAGGGGGCCAAGAATTTGAAAGAATGCAAAAAGGTGTATATGGAGGGTTTGGGGGGATGAAAGGTTGGGAGAAATAACTAATTATATTATAATCTTAAAAATAAAAGGAATTATTTTAAAATATAATCAATTTATGAGGGGAATGTATGTACCATGACACACACATCCAGTTCAGAGAACAATCTGAAGAAATGGGCTCTTTCCTTCCTCCATGAGGGTCCAGGGAGTAAACTCCGGTCCTCAATCAAGCTCTCTGCCTACTAAGCTATCTCACTAGCCTCCCAACAGGCAAACTTCAAGAACAGTACAAACGTGAGCTCAATGAAAGAAATAAAATCATATATTCTCTATTTATTGTGTTTCCCCATTTTGATTTTTCTTTCAGTTGGGCTATCTGTACTTATCAACAAAGACAGGTTTTTATTTTTACAACTAAAACTATTAGTCTCTTTGCTCTAGCTGACAGACTAAAACTGTTTACCATGTAGTCAGAACGGTCAGTATCTGTCTGAGGTAGTGACTGTTTCCAAAGATCAAAACAGTAAAATTAAATGAGAGCTAATCATATTAAACACCTAATAGGCAACATAATAAACATGTTTATATATATCCTATTATAATTAATTCATTAATTAACTTTCCTTTAAGAGCCAGCATCACTACATTGGGTTTAGCTCAAAACTCCTAGGCTCAAGTGATCCCCCTGCCTCAGCCTATCTAATAGTTGGGGTTAAAGGAACAAGTAACTGCACCCAACTACTTTAATACTCGGGAGAAGAGAGTAATGTATAAGAGGAAACTCTACAAACATGGTAACCAATTCCCCCCAAAGTCTCAGTGTTATAACTAAGCATCAGTATCTAAGCTAGTAATATAGGTGTCAAAACAATTTTGTCAAAATCTATTTACTCTTCTTGGTCCACAACTCTCCAGCTTCTTCTTTCAATACAATATTATTTCTAGAATGAGCTCATTCCAACATAATTACACTGCAGGAGACAGAAAGTTACCTTACGATAACTGCCTTTTAATGAATGCTAATATCATGTTAATACATTGACTTAATTTAAACATTGTTACACTCTTCACTTTTTTTCAAGAAGAAAATCATGTAAAAATAAATTTTAGTACACAAACCCCTATAATAAATCTGAGGCTCTAATACAGGCATTTTATACAGGTAAACATAGAATGCCATGTATTATTGGTAATTACTAATAAAACTAAAACTGGCAAAAAATGAATGAATGAATGAATGAATGAACGAACGAATGAACTGATGATAGTCCTTACTGTCTTGCTAATTTCTTTTACATTCAGAGAGCACATCCACAAGTCAGAAAATAAGTTCAAGGATACTTAAACATAGTGATTTTTTTTCAAGGTTAACTAAAGGGTGCATTTTAATATAAAAACAACATTTGAGGGTGAGATGTTTCTGCAGATAAAGGCACTTGCTTTGACAATTCTGAATCTGATTCCTCATGTCCCAAACCACTGAAAAGAAAACCAACTCCTGAAAGAGGTCCTCCGACCACCACATGAGTGAGCTAGGTTAAACATGCACAGAAGGGTATACAAAAGTGATTCTGTTTCCATCCCCTTTAAAAGAACCATCATTTAATCACCAGACAGCTACAAAGCAGTTATTAATTGCTAAAGAATAGAAAAGAATGACTTCTTTCCTACCAATTAGTAACAGTGTCATGTCTTAAATTGCCATTAGTAGGCACCATGTTGTCAATCAAGAATAGTATCAGTCATCAAAGGATCCTCCAGTAATTCCTTCAGTCCAGAATCCTCTCTGAAAGTTATTCTAAATCATAGCCTGCCTATCAAGTGTGAAAAGATCTAGAGAAAAACACTTGCCGTTTTAAGTTATAAATCCACCAAAATCAAATTAGAAAAGATAATTTCACTTCAGGGCTTTTAGAATTAAATGTTCGTGTCCTCCCCCAACATTCAGGTTGAAACTTTAACTCTAGTATGATACATAGTATTTGAAGATGGGTGCTATCTGACATAATTACATTTAGATGAAGCTATGAGGGTACCATGATTGGACTAGCATTCTCACAAGGTAACTAAGAAAGTAGAGCTCTATTTCTTTTATATCATTAAGACATTGCAAGAAGACAGTCAAGCCAAGATGAAGCCCTCACTGGGAAGTGAGTCTGTTGGTGTCTTCATCTTGGACTTCTCCCAACCTCCATGAGGACAAAAAGTATACGTTCCTGTTTAAGTCACCCAGTGAGCCACATTCTGTGACAACAACCCAGTTGATAAAGTGAAGTCTTCACAGTTTCTGTATCAAGTTTAACCATATTATCAGTGCTTATGTAATATTGTAGCCACCATTTTTCCAACCAAATATACTCAGGGAAAAAATACAATACACTTTTAATCAGTCTACATGAAAATTCGGAGTTTGTTGCCATTTTTGCTTAAAATATTATATGTCTAACAACATCTCTACACTGATAGTAGGAAAAGTATACTTTCTACATTAGTTGTGTATGTTATTAGGATAAGTATTGACACCAATACTGACACTGAAGGTTCTGTTGTGTAAACAGGGTATATCTTTTCTTGAGCTGGATATTTAAATACATATACACAGGCAGACATATGTGTATGTGTGTATATAAAAGCATTGTATCCATTTATATTAAATTTTGTTTTTTAAACATGATCTAATGACTGAATCAGGAACAGTAACTTATCTAATTTACCATAAATTTTTATAATACAATATTTATCATCTTAGAGAACTATAATTTGTATCTTTCTAAACATTAAGATTTTTCTTTTGTCTTTTTAAAATTTTGTGATCTACAATTATTTCTTTTCATTTGAGATACATCACATTTTGAATTAAAAAGACAAACACATGGTAATTTAAATTTCCATTCTAAACTTAAGAGTCATATGAGCTCTTGTCAACAAAAGACCAAATTTACTATAATTATGGATTATTTACACTAAAACAAAATAAGAAATCAATATGTAAATGTAATGTTTGTTGTAGCTAATGCAGCCAGCAATGACAGATTAGGTTCAAATAGCAATCAGTTTGAAAATCTGGCACATATGTAAATGAGCTAAGGCCTTGATGTTTACATATGATTGTATTTCATTGAGGATTTTAAAATTGTCTTGGGAAGAGCATAAAAAATAAAATGTTAATCTTTACACTATAAATATGACTTGAGCTATTATCATAACCAAAACTAGGTTTTGCTTCTGTCCAGCTAAACTAACATGATACTAACAATTCTGAGCCGAAGATGACATCATTCTTAATTAGCACTCTGCTACAGTTGTTAACATCTCAAAGACACCATGCTATCATCACCACAAGCTCTGCAACAATCTCAAAACCATGTTTAACAGAGCTTGGCCTCTTAGTCTGCAGCTACTTTTAATTGCTTTCTTTGCCGGCAATTAAATACATCTAGATAAACAAACATTTCATTTTACATAACTCCTAATAACATTTTTCAAGATAATTTCAAAGTCCAGATAGCCTTATACCTATAATTACTGTTTATCAATACAGTAATATATTGGGTTCAACAAAATGTCTCAATCAAAATACATAAGATTAATCAAAACATGGAATTAGTGGTGATATTGATATACTGTGATCTACACCAAGGACAAAATAGTAAAATTGTATAACCATAATTCCATTAGTTAAGGAAAAACATAAAGAAAAAATCATATTTGCAATGTATTGATTTTCTTGCTTTGTGAATCAGTAAGCAACACTCTGAATGTCCATTAAATAAGTTCCCGCCACAAAGACTTTAGACCTGCAGCTCTTTTTCAAAGTGTGATGCTAACAAGCAAATCTCAGTAGTCACCAACCTATCAATAGGCAGTAAACTGTCTAAATGGATTTGGTACATCACTCCAATTAGATGTGCTGGGATCACCATTGATGCTTTAATTGGGAACAAGTTTCTTTCTCATCCAGAATGTCAACTGCTGAAAATTAACCACTTTTAAAGGACTTCTTATCAAAATTATTTACCAATCCAATACTTTAAAATATTACTTTAAAAAGTCTAATAATAATGTTAATTAAAATTAAACTTATGTACTTAAAATACTGATTATAACGATTTATTCCTAAGGAATGACAAGCTATTTTAAAAATCATATCAAATCATGCATTATTCTGGCTGTAACACTAGTTTATTAAAATATTTCTTAAAACAACATTTGTGAAAGCAAAGGTCAAGGAATGTGATCAATATGACTGATTCTTAACAATTTCGTATGTGTTTGATTGAATTGTTCAAATCTATAGCTTATAAAATCAGTAAATAAATCTGACAGATAATTATAAATATCTTTCTTTACTATTTTGCCAAAATTTGATGAATTGAACACACAGTCCACAATCAATATATATTCTTGGAAAATTGTTCCTCCATGTATCTGCCTTAAAATGAAGCTAAAGTATTATTAACATTATTAAGCTACATTCTTTTAGGTAATATTAGCCTGGAAAACTTAAGACATATTTTCTTCCTCCTTTATTTTCTATTTTCTCTACTACTACCTTAAAACAATTTTTGAAGATCCAAATTTAAAATTTCTGTTTTAGTTTTTTGGTTTGTTGTTGCTGTTTTGTTGCTATGAAGTCTTCCATCTCTGCTTCTAAGACATGAACTAAAAAGATTGCAGGCATACACTACCACACCTGGCCAAGAAATCTGTTTTTAGTAAAGAAATTTAATTCTATCTTATTTATAGATGTTGTTAATATACTTGATTTGTTTGGTCACTGAATGTTTTCTTCTACTGCTGTTTTCCTATACTTCTTTTTAAATTTCTAGCTATTGAAACATTAAGTTTTTTTTTCTTAGATAAATTTAGGTTATTTTCTTGAGTGTTTACCACCATCAGTTATATTGATAGCTAGGCTTATGCTTTTTAAATATGGACTAAAGATAATCAGAAAGTCTACAGCCTTCTTTAAAGAAGCAACTACACATTACCTCACCTTTCACGTCAGGTTCCTGGGGGAGAAATGTGGGTAAAATCTACTCCTGGTTTACTGTAATGATTTAAGAAAAATAATGTGTGCAAAGGGCTTGGCAGAATTGACAATTAAATCACTTATCAAATATTTTCTTGATATCATTATTCTCCTTTAAATAATATATATTCTTATTCATCTTCGAGCTTTCTTTCAGTATTTTCTATGTCTTGGACTTTGTCATTGCTACAACTATTAAGATCCAAAACTCAGAACTAGTTAGTCTCCATTTGGCACCAGTCGGCTCTCTACCTTTCCTACTGCTTCTAACTCTGCCAGCTACCTTCATTTCAATACTTTATCCTACACTTCAATCCTGTCTCCCTACTCAGAACTGACCCTTGGAATTACCCTTAGAATTCATATGCAGAAGGCCTAAACTCCAATTTGATGCTATCTGAAATACAGTCTTAAAGAGGTAATTCAGGTCATAAGGTTGAAGCCTTAATCCAATGTGACTGGTGTTTTTATAAGAAAGAAAAAAACTGTTCGATCACATTTTCTTTCCCTTTCAAGCAGGGATACTATGAGAAGTTGGCAATCTACAGGTCAGGAAAATGCCTTCATCACACACTGACCTGGCCTGCATTTCTATCTTGAACTACAAGTCTGGAGAACTAGAATTGTGTAGTTAAGCTGCCCAATGTATGCTATTCTGTTACAAATGCTCCTGCAGTCTAACATTCCCACACCCCTATGGCCACCAGGATTTGTTTGTTTTACTTGTTCCCATTGCTCCTATTTACTGCCCTGTTCTCCTATTTCAAGTAGTTCTGTCTCTTACACCTACTTCCCTTCAGAATCAAATTTTCTGTGAATGTTATTTGATTTCATTTCTTATTCTTTAAAATGTACTAAAATTCAATACTTAGTTCTATTCCTCAACCAAATTAACAAAGTCAATTATTTAAATTCCCAACTGAACGACCTTTTAGCAATCATCCTGCTAGCTAGTCCAGGCCTCCTCATTTCATATTGTTTTCACTGAGACAACATAGCTCTCCCAGGAAAACAATGAGTCAGTTCTAAACATCTGACTCTGCACTAAGAAGACACCCCGGGTACAAGCTTATAAAGAGAAATTTCTAAGCTATAGAAAGAATCTTTTAAAAATGGAAAGGTTGAAAGTAGATGCTAAGAGAAAGTAATGTAAGAAATTTCTGAGAAAAACTCTCAAGAATCTCAACATTTAGAGCAAATGAGGGGCAGGGAAAAACACCACAAAGGAGACTGGATGGAACAGTCTGGATTTTAGGGTTAGGACAAGTAATGAAAGATAATTATCAGGAAAGGAAAGATATTTTTAAGGCCCAATATCTTTAATGAATAGGTTAAAAGCTCACTGGGAATAGAGCTTGTCTTTTATCTACTAATTAATAAAAACACTATGATGAACTAAATCATTCCTATAATAATAACATTTCCCCTTTCCTAATTTTATTATAAATTATGATTTGATTTGAAATTGTGCCACAGGTATAACGCTTCATTCATTCTATTCATTACTGAATTCTAAAAGGGGTTAAAATGTTTCTTAATTATTACAAAGATTTGAGCAATATCTTCACTCTTAATTTCATCTTGAAATTTTGTTTTCTAAAAAAACCAACCTTACATTAAAATAATTCTTAAGTCAATTATAGATGTGATATAATTTATGTTATAATTTTTGGTACCGGAAAAGAAACTGTCCATACAAAGACGCAATTACCAGGCACCCCCTAGTGGCAGTAAAATCAAGACAGGAAAATAAAACATGGAGGTAGAATTTTCTTTATAATTCTGAGCAAAACTTAAAGAAAATCATTTGCCATTTAAAACATGTTACTTTATATCTGCTTTAATAAATAACTTACAATATAATGTCATTGAGAGAAAAATTTAAAGTTTTTGTTAAAATTGAATAAATATCTATAAAAATGAGCCCTGACCTTTTAGAAGGTCTCACTTAAATGTATATTAGTATAACTTTTTCAATGCCACGAGTTTCTAAATATGTCCCTCATACTACATCATTTGTCTTTCTTTGAAAAATTCTCATTGTTCCTAC
Source organism: Alexandromys fortis (assembly GCF_014885135.2). Lineage (NCBI taxonomy): Eukaryota > Metazoa > Chordata > Mammalia > Rodentia > Cricetidae > Alexandromys > Alexandromys fortis. The sequence continues at coordinate 2,969,258 of NW_026067908.1, forward strand.
CCATGAAACAACGTCATTGAAAATTGGTAAAAATCAACAGGCCAACTAATAAACAGTTTTCATTCCCCAATAAGCACGGCATTTCAGCAATACTGTAGGCCTAGGGAATGAATTAGTGATGAGAGGTCAGCTACATGGCAAAGAAGACAATTTCCATGAACCCAGCATGATATTCTGATGACAATAAAATCAGTAGATGAACATAAAGTCTGTGAAACTCCAAAGTCAGCGTGAAACTAGTTTTGAAGTAATATAAAGACTCAGAAAAACCACTGTTTTGTCACTAGTACAATCAGTATATGCAGGCCATTTGCTTCATTTAATACTGCTAAATTTAATTTGCAACTAAATACTGTATTATGTATACACACATAATATAAGTACTGTAAATACATGTATTGAGTTCTATGAGAATTAAAAGCAACAATGAGTCTATCTTAAGTAAAGAAAGAGTTCTTTGAGAACCTAAGTAGGTGTTTTTCTAGCTTTATCCTGTAGAAGTTACTGTATTTTCTTCAAACTTGTATCTTCTTTGGCAATAACCGACTGGGGTTGTATTTATTCTTTCTCTTCCCTCTAATCCTTCTCCTTCAATCAAAGAAGGGTCGTTTTGGCTCTCTTCCCTCTCACCCCCTTAAGTGCTCACGAGGAACTCAGAACCCTGAATACAGTAGGTAGTACTGAGCAATAGCTCTATTCTGTTTTGATTATTTTTAATATGTAGGCATTTTCCAATAGATTTTTTAAAAGAGGATTCTACTAATAAGTCAAATGAATAATCTAAACCAAATAATATGGAAACTGATACACTTGGTAGTCAGTTAAAGCTTCCATAAAATTTTTATTTATTATACTTATACACAACATATAAAAAATTTCCCACCTAATTTTTCCTTTCAGATTTCCAAGAAAAGCAAATCCCTTACCCAGTATGACTAGATGATGAAGGTGGTGGCAGGTCTGGTGTAAGGACATAAAGACTGTTGTTTTTTGGCAAGTGTAATGATTTTAAGACCGTCTGAAATAGAAAAAAAGAAAACAAAAATAAATGTTGAATTTGTACATTATTAAATTTTATAATTTTTGAATATTTGGCAACTTTAAGGTTGGTTTCTCATCTTTTGGTAATTTCCTAAATATAACAATAGAGCAGCTAAATCCAAACCATCTTGTTTCTGCTGTTTTTATGGCAAATAAATACAAATCTGAACATTACAGGACAATACAAACTTCTAGCTCATTGGAGATGCTTAAAGATAAGAGCACGATTAAGAGTCGTTAATTTCTCCACCGACGTGTAATCATGTTATAGCAAAAATTAGTAAAGCAGGTTTTCAGAAAATTTTAAGACCTAGAAAAAAATTATAGAAAGCACCTCAAACCAAGGATCTTTAAGGGTGAGGAGCTGTAGCCTAAGAGGTTGTGTAACCTGGATGTGGACTCCAATAAGAGTTACCTAGATCACTTTATTCTGACTCTAAAGATCTTCTTTTTTAAAACGATCTGTTGAGTCACACGTATATACAAACTTTTAAATTTCACTATCACAAAACTCATACATTTCAGCCGCACAATCTGAAGTTAAATACTTGCTAACATGCTTTCTGGTAGATATTCTCACTAGGGTATTCGTTCCACATCATGCACCCAGGGCATGCTCTTCATTCACAGAATCTTACTGCATTACACCTCTGAGCCGGACCACCATAATCACAAGAGTGGCTAAAATAACCTAGGAGTTCTGACTGGGAAGGAGTATGAGGGAGCAATGCTTTAGTAGGATTAAAGTAATCTATATAGTTAAAAATTAGAAGGCGATAGCTTTTTTTTGTCTTGGGGTTTAACTAAAGATATGGCAGGAAGCAGGGATGAAGAATATAAGTTAGGGGAGCTTTGCAATTTTAAACTGGATAGTCAGGAGTCTGTTCATTGAGCATAGAGTTGAAGGTAACAAGGTAACAAATAAAAATACAGAAAGACCACTTCAGACAAAAACAGCCACTATGTTTAAAAATGTAATTTTAAAGTTAAAAAAGATGGCAGAAATAATGGATTGAAGACATGAGTTGAAGGAGTGTTGGGAGTTATAATATAAAAAGAGATGAATTAAAAAGTGAGAACTTTTAAGCAAAAAAACAAACAACAGAAACTTGAAATTCAGATGAAAGCTTCTGCCATTGTTAGTAAAATGTTAAGAGCATGGAGAGACAGTAAGGCAAAGAATAGTGAAAGAGTTTTGTAGGCAAAGGTCCAAGTAACTAGGTGACCAAAGAAAGGACAACTTACAAGGTGCTGAGATTAGTAAGAGGACTTGGAGACTGCTCAGCAGTTAAGTGTGCTTGCTGTTCTTGCAGAGAACCATTTTGGTTCTCAATAGCTTGGCCAGGCTGTTCACAACCATCTGTAACTACAGCTCCTGGGATCCAACACCCTCTTTTGGCCTTTGGAGGCAGCTACACCCACAAATGCATATACAAATACATTTACAAATGCATACACATAAGCAAAAAATAAATCTTTTTAAAAAAGTCTAAATCTAATGGAATTAAATTAAAAAGAATTAAGTTGAAGACAGTAACTCTAAGTCAGAAGTTAACAATCATAAGGAAATAGGGACGATAACTTCAGTAAGTTATCAAAGGTGATATAACATTTTGACATAAATTCAAAGCTAAATAAATTCTGATAGGAAAGACCGATAATGACCTAGAAGTACAAATCAAAATATAAATATATTTTACAATTTATTTCAGTTATATGAGGACTGCCAAAATAAAACTAACACTAAGAAGACTACAAAGGAACAAACTTCTTGAAGAAGATGGCTGTCACTCAGTGGAAGACAGTAAAGGAAATGTACATGGAAGAATTTAATAAAAGTAAATTTACTAATGATGGATTAGTTCCACAGCACATAGCATAAAGCCTTGTAGCACTGTAGAGGAAGGAGAAACAATCCAGGTTTTAGATATACAGTCTATAAAGATTCAAGAGGAGTGATTTGGAAATCTCAAACACCTTACAATGATTGGTATAAACAGGTGAAGGGTAGCAAAGTCAATCCTGGCAGAGTCAAAACAGGTAATAATGGCAAGGCTCTAAGGGTTAAGAAGCGAGGAGTGCTTAAGGAATCCTTGTCTAAGGATTCCTTAATTCTGCAGATGGAAAAAAAGACACCTAGAGAAAGGTGATCTTACCCAAGCAGGACACTGGAAGAACTTTTAACTGCTCCATGAGAGGGCCCATCTTACTAAGTGCACTCTTAAATAAAAATAAATACCCTAATTATTTACATTAGAATGACATTTCTGTTGTATTTTACTTCTCTGCCCTTCCTTTCTCTTTATGTTGTCTATTACCTGTACAATTAACTTAACAACCTAGTAATGGGTTATGGTGCATGGTTTAAAAAACCACAATACATAATTACCTATAAGAGTACAATCTACCAGGACACATATTTTATGTCAAATATGTAACACCTTTTTGAAATTGATGTGTTCTCTCAATAATTCTAGCATGCAAACAATGTGCATACATCTATACACAGGAGAGTTACCTTCATCTTTTATCCTATTACTTTGTGGACTACAGAAAAATACTCTTAGCACTCAATCAAGTCATGGTCGTACTTTTATCTATATTCTACTCTATGATTCTCCATTAAATCTTTCCCATCAAAACATTCATGGCATGATTAAATAAAATGACCCTTTTCTTTAGGCCATTATTCATGCACTAATACATGAACCTTTATTTGATACTGATATATCAAGAATTCTATAAACACTGGTGATAGAACAGATATGGCCCCTCTTGGACGAGAAACAAATGAGAAATGTTTGTTACAGAACTAGTATAAAGCTAAAACTCAAAAGATAGAAAATAATCATTTAAAAAAATGTTTGGAGGTAATAATGATTCCAGAGAATTAGATGTTATCTGTCAAGGATTGGGTCAATAAAACTCAATCCTAATTTAAAAAAAAAAAGATTTCAAAATGAGCTATAGCATAGAAAGTGAGGGTAAGAAAACTCAGGAGGTACTGTAAAACTGAGAAAAGGATAAAACTATGTTTCAAAAAAAGAGCAATATAATTTATGTCTGTAAAAGATCGTTATGGCTGCTAAGCAAGGAATGGAACTAGAAGTATCCACAAAAAGGAGCTAAGAAGCTGGAAGGTAGTGGGGCACACCTTTAATCCCAGCACTCAGGAGGCAGAGGCAGGCGGATCTCTGTGAGTTTGACAACATCCTAGTCTACAAGAGGTAGTTCCAGGAAAGGCTCCAAAGCTACAGAGAAACCCTGGGGTGGGTGGGGGGAGGGGGGAGCTAATAGTGAAGTTCTATTAGTCCAGGTAGAGATAATGACAGTCTGGATTAGTCAACTGTAACAAAAATACTGAAAAGTAGCCTTAATTGAGATATATTTTAGAAGTATAACCAATAAAATTTACAAAAGTATCCTTTGTGCTATTCTGTGAAGTGCTGTGAGATACAGAAAAGTCTCACGGCCACAATTTCTGCTTTACTATTAGCTACACAAAGTTGCCATTTATTGAGAAAAACTGGTGAAAAAAACAACATAGGAGAGAATTAGGGGTTCTCACTAAAGCATGTTGTTTAAGATGCCAATAAAATATGAAAGACCAGAGTAGGATACGGTGATTGCACATCCATAATCCCAGCAGGTGAGAAGGGGGAATAAACATTATGTGGTAAACTGTCAGGTGTTGAGCTCATTTAAGAGGCTGACTCGGGAAGCAGGGCTGTCCTTCACCATTTCCAACCCAAGCAGAAATGTCTCAAAGCATCTTTCAATGTCTGAGAATAGGCTGCTCCCCTAACACTGTTAGGAAGAGAAGAAAATAGCAAAACAGACCAAGAGTAAAAATATTTTATCCCTAAAAACAGCTAGAAGGCAAAACATTTCCAACAGATGCTACTATTATTTATCCGTGGCATTAAAATGCCTACAAAGAAGAGAAGCATAAAGCTCACCTCTGGAAAGCTCAGTCGGGTAGAAAGAGTTCAACTGTGAGTGAGCTTCAGATGACTGCCTCAGCTTCCCTGATCAATTTTTGCTAGATGTTTTAAGCAATCAATTTGATGATGTTATCTCTAAAAGTTACTTATTTGTCCTTTTACTTGTAAGTCTCACCTAGGGGACACGCTGGATGGAGAACTCCAGCTAGCTACCTTAAAAGGGCTTCCCAATCTCATTCCCATTGGATGTTTTGAGTACCCAATTTGATAATGTTTTGCTTTCTATCTATCATTTGCTATTTATTCTTTTACTCTGGTTTGCTAGGAACTGTAATACAGTCACTCATGCAAACTGAAAATATGCTACTGTAGATCATTCTCCAGACAGTACAGAACAGAAGTGAAGACAGAAAGATCCAAAGTTCAAAGACAGCTTTAGCAGCTTAGTGAGTCTGAGACCAGCCTGAGCTACATGAGATCATGTCTCAAATAACCAAGAAGCAAAGAAAGAAAAGAAGAAAAGGGAAAGGAGGAAGAGAAAGAGGAATGAAAAGAAGATATGCAAATACAAGAGTTAATTGTCAACTTTGTTTAATTCTCACATGTTTTATGACAATTCATTGAGGTGTGGTATGGAAATGTATATTTGGAAGCAATCAAAAAATTAATGGCTTGAGAACAATAGGAATCCCACATAGTAGAATATATAAATAAGTAACTGGAAGTATTGTGTCTTCCCAAAAGACTGTCCAGATACTAGAATGTCTTAAGAATATTTTCAAAATGACCTCCTTCTTTCAACAAATTAGTGAAAATGGATGTAGTATTATCTTATTAATACAGGTTTCTCAATTTAAAAACAGACTGTAAAAATGATTTCATTCTTGATGTTTATTTCTATCAAGGTTGTTGAATTACACATCCGTACCTTTTTAGAACCCTGGGTATCAGAACAGACAAGAGTCAGGAGGGAATAGAGCTTCCTTAGCTAGCATTTCAACAGCCCTGGGTTCCAATCTGAGGACTATACAGCACCAAAAAGCAACAAACTAAGGACATGGGATAAACCTAGCTGTTTCTATATGGGATGTGACTTAAAATAGCTTTTAAATTTTATGATTGGGAATAAATCAAAAGAACATTTCATGACATGAAATTTCATATTGTAGAGGTGTTCTTGCTCTTTGGGAATAGAGCAGAGTAGTAGTAACAGAGGCAAGATAAAACCTAAATATTTATTATTTTATTAATTTTATATATACTATTATTATTATATTAATATTTAATATTATTAACTGACTATACTGAAGAGGCTTGCTGACCCCTAATATTAACTGTAACATCATACAGTATCATCATTAACTATATCAAAACTTAAAGTTCTTGCCTATCCTTGCCTATCTGGGATTCTAGTAAATTTCTCAGTGAAACACAGGACCAACTCAGTAAATCAATTCTAATAATATATATTAGAATTGATACATACAAATATATGTATATATGTATATATATAATTTATTAGCACAACTGACCACAAAACATTCATAAAATGAACCAAAGGATTTTATTTATGCCTGGCTAAGCAATATAAACTCAGTAATAGTGTAAGATTATAAATACTTCTGTCTTAAAAATATAAAACTTTAGTGCTAATTCATTTCTTTCTCCATTCCTCTAACCTCTTAAAAAAGAAAAGTGAAATATTTTATACATTAGGCTGACTTTAAGGGGTCCAAAACCATAGCCACTATTACTTGAAAACTACTGTACCTTCTGTAAATTCTCAAGATATTAATTCATTTCATGCACCTGCCACTAACCAAGGAAACGAAGAAATATTCTTACCATTTAAATTTTCCAAGTTTTAAAAGTTTCCTATTATCTTTGCTCCATATGCAATACTTGGCATAAATGTACACAGTGTGTGTGACTTCTTTCAGGCCAGTAAGTAATTGGTCAGTAAATTATTATTCCAGGGCACTCACTGATACCCTAAGAGGTTTGAGAAAAAGGTAAATGCTCTCAAAAAGGTACCAACCTTCTAAAAAAAAATACTTAGAAATAAAAAAAAAAAAACATGCCACATAGTGTTTTTATTTGCATACCTAAACTCATTTAAAACCATTATTGGTTTATATTTAATTATTTAACTTGAAAAACATTATTTGGGAATTAAACAAAATAAATACTACCAAATTTACTTCTGATATACATAAATTATCTAAAACTAATCTTTAAGATGAACATGGTGGTGCTTGCCTAAAATATCACCATCTGGGGGAAGTAAAGGCAAGGAGGATCAGGAGTTCAAGCCCATCCTCAGCTAAACAAGAGTGTTTAAGATCAGCCTGCTCTACATGAGAACCTGTCTCATAAAACAAGCAAGCATACAAACTAAACAGCTTTAAGCATTACTTAGCTAATCATAAAACTCAGTTATCTTTTATGTCTAGTCAATTAGGAAACTTACACTGTCTTCCACATCTCCAGTCTTCCAGCCTTTTAACAGCATTTTAGGCACAGGTATCTGAAGTTCGTTTTCTAGAATCTGTTTAATCTCTCCTGTACAAATAAGAAGAAATCAAATATAACTAATGAGTAAACACAAGTCAATCATTGACTACCAGGACAACATTAATATCCAGTATACAATATTCAGTCAACAACATTTGACCGATGAATAAATGCTTAAAAACTCAATACTGATGTGGGATGCCCCTCTGTATGCTGTGAATATGTTTTATTACTATTCGTTAATAAAGAAGCTACTTTGACCTATGGCATGGCAGAATAAAGCCAGGCAGGAAATCCAAATAAGAGATATAGATAGAGAGTAGGCAGAGTCAGAGAGATATCATGTAGCTGCCAAAGGAGAAAAATGCCTGAACCTTAACGGCATCACCACAGCCTTGTGGTGATACACAGACTAACAGAAATGGGTGAATAAGATGTAAGAGATAGAGAAGACTACACCTACACTATTGGCCAAACAGTGTTGTAATTAATATAGTTATGTGATTATTCGGATCTGGGCGGCTGGGAAATGAACGAGCAGTCTCCGTTTACACAGTACTCCAAATTTAAAATCTTCTTGACCAAACAATATGCTGTTTCATTGAAGAACTTAGGCTTCAAAATTAATGACAAAAATATCTCACAATTATTAAATAGATAATTATGTACTTCACTTTGATAAAAGCATAGCTTTCTAAAAAGCACAGATATCAGTGGTTAAGAATGTGAACAGAATGTAAACAAACCAATAAACAATACTGTTAAGAACTTAAGTGAAACCATATTGTGTGATTTGGAATAATGCTTGCAAGATAAGAGCCAGCTGCAAGGCAGCTCTGATATAAGACGAGCCTTAGGCAGGTTCTAATATGCTAATGATCCAATCCTAAGTTGTGAGCCCTGGTAAACTGAAGATGGCCCCCAAGATCTCACTGCAATGCTCCCAAAACAACATCTGAAGCCTCTGTACTGAGTCCCTTGAGCAAGGAAACTTTGATATTGCCTACACATGGCTCTGGTGACCTTCAAGTTTCCTAGACCACTGATGAATTCACACATGCCTGCCTGTCAGCACTAGCTGTGGGCCAAGGCTTTCAAGGACCTTCTGGAACTTCCAACAGTGTTATCTTCTGAGCTTAGGAACAGACACTGGTCTCAGGTCTCAAGCTCGCTCCTGAAGCACCCTCACCTAGAGTGGGTTCCCCAGTGGAAGCCTGCAGCATTTCCTGTTCATCCCATTCCCCTTAGAAAAATGTCTGTTTACATGAGACTACCTTAATCTGTATAATATCAAGAAACTGAAAGGAACATTTCTGTGAATGAACAGAACATATTCAAAAGGCAAATCTCATGTGGATATTCTAGCTGCCAAATGCCTTACAGGCCACCAGATCTGTTCTGCACAAATGTGCTCAGCACATGACAGGAGTAGTAGAGAGTACAAAAGGGAAGGTACTTCAATATAAGTGAAGCACATTTTGCAATAAAAATTTGGATTAACATTTTGCTTGGGGGAAATACAGTCACTTGCTTGTTCTTACTGCAGCATCTATAAAATAGAGGATAACTTTAGTTCATCTAACCACATGATATGTTAATGAAAACATAGGATGAAACAAGAAGACATACTTTAAAATAACTGAAAAAACTGAAGGCAATATTGACAATCTAGAAGACAATTTAAACTGTGTTGAAACATCAGTTTCAGAAGGAGGGGGAAACTACTGAGTCAAACAGCTATAAGGCAGACAAAACTTAAATCTAGTGTGCAGTATGATGTGGTATTCTCCTTTGTATGCCATGAATATGTTTTATTACCATTGGTTAATAAAGAAGCTGCTTTGGCCTATGGCAGGGCAGAATATAGGTAGGTAGGAAAACTAAACTGAATGTAGGGAGAAAGAAGGTGGAGCCAGGCATATGTCACTTAACTGCCAAAAGAGAAAGACACCAGAACCTTACCAGTAGGCCACAGTCTTGTGGTGATGCATAGATTAATAATGGGCTATTTTAAGATGTAAGAGCTCGCTAGAAATATGCCTGAGCCATCGGCCAAAAAAATACTGTAATTAACATAGTTTCTGTGTGATTATTCGGGTCTAGGCAGCAGGAAAACCAATGCACAGTCTCCTGTTACAGAAGTGTAACCAAAACCAGACCAAAGCATAGTTGGGCTGCATAGGACAGCCAAGTCAAAATAGGCCAGAACTCCATTTAGTGAAAACAAAGGACTAAAAGACTAAAATTAAATTAAATTAAAGGAGAAAATACTGATGACACACGTCAAGGAAGTATAATTTTCCCATTAACTCATAAGTTCTTCTGTAGGAATGTCTGTGCTGGTTTCAGGCACTCCACTGCTTTATGTTGATTTGAATTTGCAAATCTTTCTTATATTTATCTGTCTATGATGGGTTGCTGCTACTCTATGATTTAAAATAAGACATAATCCCATTGTTTTTATATTAAATACAATTTATTTATTAAATAAATAAAAACGATTGAATGTTATAACTAGGAAAACAAACCCATGATGAGAAGATGAAAGATGAGAAAGAATTTTATGCTATATAAGTTCTAGAGAAACACAGCAGTTTAATCAGCAACAACACAACAGAGTCATTCATGGCCTCGGGGATTTTTTTTTTAACTTTCTTTAAGAAAAGATGAGCAGGGTGATGGTGGCATTGGTGATGCATGCACACCTTTAATCTCAGCACTCAGGAAGCAGATGGACGCAGATCTCTGTGAGTTCGAGGCCAGCCTGGTCTACAAGGGATAGCTCCAGGACAGCTAGGGCTGTCACACAGAGAAACCCTGTCTGGAAAAGGCAGAACAAAACAAAACAAACAAAAAAAGACTAGAGCAGTAAGATGGCTCCATGAGTAACAGTACTTGCTGTCAAGATGGAAGACCAGAATTTGGTGCCTGGGATCCATGTGGTAGAAGGAGAGAAACGGCTCTGAAAAGCTGTCTTCTGGCCTACGCATGCCATGCCATTTTGACACCACACCACACACACACACACACACACACAACCCACTACAAACACACACACACACACACACAATGCAGTTTTTTACAATTTAAGTCCTTTTGTGCACTCTAGATGGTAACTACCCATTTAAAAACAAACAAACAAAAATCCAGAAAGTCTGGCTCAACATTGTATCTGTTTTGGCTTTCAAAAATGTGACTGCTGACAAAGAGTCTATTTGTTACCCAGACACATACAAAGACAGCCTTGCCTTTCCTGGGCACTAGTCTGGGCATATGTATCTGCAGGCTGCCCAGTGCTGTCCTCCTAAATCATCTTCACCAGACACTTCTTTCTTACACTTTTGAAAACATTCAGCTTTCTTGAGTTAAAAGAAGTTCTTAATAGGAAAAAAGAAAATAAAGTCTTAAAGTCTTTGAAGAAAGCCTGGATAAGACCAAAATAAAACTAAATGCCTTTGTTCCACATGCATAGCAGAACAGAAAATAAAACCAGTTAATCAACTTTTCTCCTCTTCTACTGTGGGACAATGGTTTGTACCCTGTCAATTGTATTTTAACAAAGTGCTGATTGGCCCGTAGCCAGACAGGAAGTATAGGCGAGGCAACAAGAATTCTGAGAAGAAGGAAACAGATTCTTCAGTTGTGACCCAGCCTTAGAGGAAGCAGGATGTGACTGCCTCACCAGAAAAGGTACTGAGCCACATGGCTAACATAGACAAGAATAATAGGCTAATATAAGTTATAAGAGTTAATAAGAAGCCTGAGCTAATGGGTCAATCAGATTATAGTTAATGTAGACCCCTGTGTAATTTCTTTGGGACTTAACAACTGTGGGAATGGGGCAGGACAGAAACCTCAGACAACACTCTTCTGAAGTGGCGACTTGGATTAATGTAGACAAATTGTGATAGGTATTTGCACAACTTTAATGAAAACAAGGCTCACGAAACCAAGGTTCCAGCGGAAGCAGGAAGGGGCCCACGGCTTCTGTGGGCCCCATTTATCAGTAAACATTAGCCTGAGGCGAGCCCGCCCCCTTAGGGGCAGGCCTAACCCTACACTCTTCCCTGTTTTTTACAGTCCCTAAATAATTCTGTTAGAATTCTCACTATTCTGCTTCCTTTTTCTATGAGATCAACTTTGTTAGTGTCCATGTATGAGAACATATGAACTTTATCTTTCTGTACTTTACTAAATATAATGTCCTGTATTCTCCTTGATGCGAAGCAGTGTTCATTACACAGTTGTACCATAGCTGCCTATATGTCTGTTGGAAAGATGATTGAGGTGTTTCTATTTGGGGAGTATTACAAATAGAGATACTATGGACTTCTACCTGTAAGTTATTTGTATGTCTATGTTTTCATCTCTTTAATAAATACCTAGAAATAGAACTATTTGGTCATACAGCAAGAACATGTTTTAAGTTATAAAATTACCAAATTACTTGAAAAGTGTTTGGTCACTCTGCATTCTTGTCAGCAATGTATAAGTCTTCCATTCTGTGCATTCTCTGCAGTCGTTGGTATTCAGTTTATATTTTACCCATCCTGATTTGTACATAAATATTTCATTGTGCTTTATATTTCCCCCAATGGCTAATGGCTTTGAACATATTGCCACATTATTATACCCTCTTTAACAAAAGAGTTCCTTGATTCCTTGCCTATGCAATTACATATGCTTACTCGTTTAAAGGGGGAAAATCTGTCATGGAAGAAAATAAGCAAATATTAACAAAAGAAAAAGCGTTGAAAAATAGAAAATAAAAATATTAGGGAAAAAATGTCTACTCTTCTGCTTGTTGTCTTACTTGAAAGATAAACAAATGTTAAAATGATAGGTAAAATTCTTGCAAGAATAATGTTAAATAAAGTAAAATTTAAAGACTTCTAACAAAACATCAAACTGTTAACAGTAGGGAGTTAAGAATGAGGAAAGAGGAAGACACATTTCTTCACATATTTCCCTATTTAAAATAAGCAAAGTATTTTAAAATGTGAATCTAAATAGAAAAATATTATATCTGAGCAAAAACCCAAAAAAGTTGAAAGCATTATACTGAAAGATGTATATACATACTGCTCACTCTCATCTCTCATGGGTAGCAAATGAATGAAAGTAACCTAAGTGCCAATCAGGAGATGAATGGGTATCGTTAATGTGATATATGTAACAGAACACTATTCATCCTTAAGAACTAAATCCTGTCATTTGCAACTAAAAAATGAATATAGAAGATATATATGCTAAATATAAAGTAAGCAAGTCACAAAATGACAATTATGCATAATCTTGCTTTGTGTAAAATCTAAGAATGAAAACACAAAGAAATAGACAGCGGAATGGTCTATACTACTACTATAGGAGAAAATTAAGGTTGAGCAGAGAGTCAGAATAAGGACAGGGGAACTGACAGTCCAAGGAGCAAAGGTTCAATCAAGTGAGAATAATAGTTCCAAATAATCTATTGCATATTAAGGTGAATATAGTTAATAATGTATTTCACATTTCAAAATTGTTTTTTAAAGTGAATTAAATTTTCTTAGCACAAATTGATGATAGGTACATGAGGTTGATGCTAATTAACCTGATCTGCTCATTCTACAATGTATATATGAACAGAAATATCCCATTATACCTCACACATATATAAAATGTCAGTCAAGAGCATGAAGCTAGGTTAAAGATATATTTCAATTATATAAATAAACACTATGCATATTAAAAATACAGTTCAATTTATATTCAGTGTGCTGCTAACTTAGGTTCCAAAATGACTCTGTGCGTTGGTAGTACACAGCAGCTGACAGAGTTCACAACTTGAGTATAGACCAACATACAAAACTCACTGCCTATACTCCTCAAAAGTAAAATCTGTAACTGTATGCTCTATACACTCTACAGCCATGTAACCTTCCCTCACAATATCTCTGCAAGGCAAATAAGACACCCATGCTTCCCTTTCGTGATTACCAGTAACAACAATGTCCTTTTCCTTCCAAAACCCCACTTGGAGCTTACTGCTCACAAAACATGTCTGCAGCTCTGGAGTGGTGAAGGCATTTGCCAAAGGTTGCCTCACTAATCTAACTCAGGGGTCAAGATATAAAGTGAAGTTCACAGATTAAACAAAAATAAATAATTCATTTTAAAAGTATTTATTATTAAAAGTGGGTGGACAGGAGAGACAAATGACTCAAATGATAATAGATCTATTATTTTCCAATACATTCCAGAAATATAACTAAGGCCATGTTGAATGGAACAAGTTTGTTCACAGCACTGACAGAATAAACTTTATTAAACAAATAACTGGCATAAAATCCTTTGCTGTATCCTAGAAACACAGTAACACATTAAAACACCTGTCCTCAAGATGATCACACTGTTTTACTCAAGAAGTTCTTTATAAAGGATGAGTTCTTTAACATAACTTTAAATTACTCAAGATTAGAAAAGAAAACCAGAAGTTTTAGGTATGAAACTGAAGAAATAACAGGACAGGAAAACCATTAAGCAGCCAATGGAGCTGCCACTAGGTGTCACTCTGGTATAACTTTCTTAACTGGCTCAGCCTTACTTTTATATCTTGGTCTATTTATCTGGTAATAATGCCAAAAAATAAAATAAATAAACATAAAAAAATTAAAAAGCATTATCTTACTGAGCATCTCTTTCCTATAGAAAATTAACATTTATTCAATTCCTGAAAACAGTAAGATAGTCTATAACAATTATACTGCAGGTCACAAAAATTAGTGTTTCTTTTCCAATGCCCTATTATGGGTAAGCTAATCTATATAAACACACACCCTACACTCTTCTTATGCAGCCAATCATTTCCTCAATAGGTAGGACTGCGCCATGCTCTGAATAGAGAAAGAAATTTTAAAATAAGACCTTGTCTTCAAAAGTTAAGAAGTTAACATTTAGTAGGGAATCTTAAACACAAAGAATTGCTCTTTAAGATCCATTTTTTACAGCATTCAGATTACCACATCCATGGAAGCTAGAGCTGCATCACAGAAGGAAATTTCACACGAGATCCTGAAGCCTAAGTAGGAAGTTTCCAGAAAAGCGAAACAAATACAATGTGAGGGACAGGAAGTAACTTGAATACACACCAAGAGACTATGATTTGGAAAATGCATACCAGTCTGAATATGGAAAATATAAGAGAGGAAAGAATAACATATGTAAATAACATTAAGAAATTATTTTAGTTACACATGAAAAAAAACAATTCCTGAACTGTACAAAGGGGGTGAAAATAGAGAATCAAACACTGAGTGACAGAATTTGCAGAATTTAACAAATCAAATGCAGTGAAAGAAAAACAAGTCCCATTTACTAGTACGCCCTGCATATTTGTGCCCAAGTAGACAAAAAGAAGGCTCACACATGATTCCCGACTGGCATCAGTGAGAGGAGAACTGCGACACAGCACAAATATAAGCAGGCTGTGAAGAGACGTGTGAGAAACACATGTCACGGAGGAACAATATTTGGCTTACAATGCAGTTCGAATGAGTTGTAGTAGGTGAATGTACAATAATAATTAATAAATAAGATCAAGAACTAAAAAGCAGAAGGAACATAGGAAGAGCTGGAGAAAAGGTTTCAATAATGCCATAGGCAAAGTACTCATGTATGAAATTCTCTACAATATAACTTTCTTAATTAAGAAAATATTACAAAGAAGCAGAAGTTCTCAGGGATAATTTAGTTAACAAGGGCCCCACTTCTGTGAAAGAGATAATTATTAAAGTGCTTAAAATCCATTCTTTTTGCTTTTTCTGCCTTCTGTCATGTAAGGTCATGGTACTCATCACCTCCAAGGAATACATCAAGTTCCATCCTAAAAGCAGACAGAGGCATCACTAAACTATGACCCACCAGTGCCTTAATCATAAAACTTCTTAGGAGAAATATAAGAAAATTAATTTTAATTTCTCCATAAAAATTGATCATATTTATGTAATTATAGCAGCATAAACAAACACTATATTATAAAAATGAGTATGCTTTAGTTGCAGGGTTGGTATATAACATACTCAATAATTACAGTATTTTTTTAAGCTCCTAGGTATTTAGTTTACAACAATCCTAAGAGTTCATTTATAGAACTGTGAATGTAGCTTGGCAGTCAAGTTCTTGTCAAGTATGTACAGTGCCTTAGAGTGATGCTTTGTATTGACAAAAGCACACAACAACGAAAGTGGATAAAAACTGTATATCAAAAATTATTCTTCAACTTACCTTAAGCTCACCACAATATATATTCAAATTAGAGGACAATAACCTGTATGAGAAAGTATCCAATACAATGTGCTTTGTTCCCTTCTTGTTGATAGTCAACTCAAAGGAAAAGAACAATGTATGCCTAGCAAACCATTCACTTATGAAGGCTTTATGGAGGTAATTCTTACCAACAGTACAGCTGTCTTCAAGTACCACATCAACATTTCTGTCTCTGTACTCAACTCTGAAGTCCAGCATTCGAGGCTGCCTTTCTACAATCTGCCTGGATGGCATTACAGGGCGGAACGCTGAAGAGGAGGGGGTTGGAGCTGGAGCAGGGTGACTTGCTGGATCAAATGTGGGTCCTGGCATGGTTTCACCTCCAAAGTCACTAAAATGTTGATAGAAAAGAAAAAGCATAACTACTTCATTGGATGTATGTGGCCATGTGAGCAGAACATCATTTTAAAATGAGAATTAAAAAAGTTGTTAGGATGGTGAGATGGCTCAGTTGGTAGAAGCTCTTGATATGAAACCTGATGAACTGCTTCATCCCAAGAACATATGGTGAAAGGAGAGAACTAACTCTTCCAAGTTGTCCATTGGCCTACACATAGACACACAAGCACGCACGCATGTGCGCACACACACACACAATTTTCAAAACTTTAGGTGTATTTTCCAGTCATGCTCAGTAAATCATTATTTGACCTTTTGACCTGCTACTTCTATTTTCAAAAAAAAAACTGCTTTAAAACTTCTTTAAATTTTAATTCTCTTTCGTCTAACTCTTAGTTTATAAAGATGGATTCTGTTAAGAAAACAGAAGCCAAAGAAACCTTTCTTAATACTAAATCCCCAATCTAACCCACATTATAAAATAGAGGGGACATCTTTCTCCCTATGTGTGTAAAATCTACTCAGTTTTACCCTAGAGATTACCACCCCCATTTCCTTTATAATATCTTTGTCACTCAGTATACAATTTTAATTTGTTCAAACTTTGTTTTCTTAATAAAAGCTGACTAGAGTGCTGAATCAGATGACTAGCTCTGGAAGAGCTAAGGAAATGGCTGTAAGATGGCTCCTTCTGACTCTGATGGAGAATACAGAGGAAAACAGCAGCCCCAGTTTTTAGTGTCCAGCTGAAGGCACGAAAGTACAAAGTTCTGAATATGGCCTTTATAAAGAGTTTGTTATTTCTTCTAATAACAGGTAAGACCTTGTTGAGAATGAGTTCAATTAATGTTGGAACCTACAGAATTACCGTGGAAGCTGAACATGCATACTTGCAAAGTCTCTTGTGAAAATTAAGGTGCTATTTTAGAAGGATTGAGAACCCAAAAAGTAAAATAAAGATACCTGAGATTCATATAAAAGAATCTTAAACCCTGAAATCTCTGAGTCTCTTATATGCTCATACTCATGACTAAGAAAGTCAAATAACTTCTTTTTTTATTAATTTATTTATTCTATTCTATTTGTGTATCTTGATCCCATTTATTTCCCACCCCTTCACATATGCCCTCTGCCACTGCTGCCCCTCCCAAATAAATAAAATTCAAGAGAAAAAAATGAAAATAAAATGAGAAAAAAAATTTAAAGGAAATACATTAAGTATCTCATCATGGAAGCTGCAGTGCAGTCGGAAAAGTCAAATCATATGCTCCTTGTCACGTGCGTCTCTACTTGCAAGTGTTCACTGCAGACTCATTGGTCTGGTTTGATGCCTCAGGTTTCCACTACACATTCGATGCTAGGCCCCAACTAGGATTCTTCCTGGACACCCCCACCACAACACAGGGCACCAAATAACTTCTAACTGCTTGGAACTTCTTATAAGTCTCTTCTTTGGGGTAGTTATCTTGAAAAGGAAGTCCTATTTTCAACAAAAGCTTTAGTGTCCCTTGAGGCCTCTAAAGTCAGGTCTATACTAACTGTAAGGAAAACGTAAAGGGTTTTAACTGAGACATTCTTGATATCAAAGCAACTGTAACTATGAAAATTATATGAGCTATATCCTATGGACAGAAATAATATTAAGTATGTTTAACCCAAATAATTTGCATAAGGAAAACTACAATTTAGTTTGAGCAGCAATAAGTTCCTCTAATTGTCTGCTCACAGACTGGAAAAAAAATACCATCTCAAAATAGTGTGCACGTAGTAAGGGTGTGATGTCCAAATCTGCCTAGCATACTACAGAAGATGCTCAAATAATGAAAGAAATAAAAAGGCTATAATGGACATAACTGGGTAGAGATAACTCTGGTTTTCTTACTTTTTCTCTAAAGACTCCCTCCACTTCCACCAAGTAAAAAGGGTAGATGAACCACCTGATAATCTCCATTACAAAACTCACAACTTTATCTCTTCTTCTTCTTACCCTCCTCTGGTCAGCCTGCTAACCTATACTGTTGTTTTGCTCTTAAAAGTCTAGAGAGAGAGAGAGAGAGAGAGAGAGAGAGAGAGAGAGAGAGAGAGAGAGATAAAAGTGTGTAACTTGTAGACACCCTAGAGCTACTAAAATAATTATGCACATATACATATATTTATTCTCTATGATTAATTTGCAAAGCACCGAGTATAGAGTACACAGTACCTGTACTTTGTTTTCTTAAAATTTAGGTCAATTATCCCAGTCACTGTCATAACAGTGTTGTCTGAAGAGATCTTAGTAATCTAAACATTACATAGAACAGCACTCACTGCATTAGTAGCAGTGATGAATGACCAAAAGAACAAAACTGCAGTTAACTCACAAGTTTGATTTGACAGGCAGGTGCGGGGGACCAACAAACACATGCATTCCAAAACTGGAGGAGGAGGCAAGAACACGTATAGACAGCTCAGTGATGGAGCACATGTATCATGCAAAATGTCCGGGGTTCAAGGCCCAGTATTTGAGGAAAGAGAAAAGAAAAAATCACAGTCCTTCCACCTTGGTGATGCTTCTAGAGTACAATAGAAAAAAGAAAGCCAATGGCTTTCCTGTCAATAACTAATTAACTGGGAAAGAAATCACTTAGATTGGAAAGAAAAAAGCTAAATACATAAAATACACTGGAACAAAACAAAACCAGATTGCTCTAACACTACACTCTCAATAAAAGATACATGTGAGAAGCAGCAGTGACAGAAGGCATCCCTTTGTGGAAAAGTTGAGGCTGCTCACTGGCTAGCCACTCAGAGATAGCCTAACATACAAATCTTCAATGAATTAGGAGCAATATGAGGTTGGCATTTTGTTTTTTTTTTCTTTTTTTCTTTTTTTTTTTTTGTTAATAACATGAAAATATTTGATGCTGAGGTGAATTTCTCCACATCCTACACATTGAAGAAAAGATTTTTACTACAGTGACAAGACACAGGCTAATAAGTTCTTTTTCACATTCTGTCAGGGGGTACTTATACAATGAGGTGATACCAAGGGTGAAGTGGGATTCTCCTCTATATGCTATGAATATGTTTTATTATCCTTGGGTATTAAAGAAGTTCTTTTGGCCAATGGCTTAGTAGAGTAAAGGCAGAAAATCCAAAAAGAGATATAGAAAGAAAGTAGGCAGAATCAGAGACATGCCATGTAGCTGCAGAAAGAAAAAGATGCCAGCCGCCAGCCAGAACCTTACCAGTAGGCCACAGTCTCATGGTGATTCATAGATTATTAGAAATGGGTTAATTTTAGATATAAGAGTTAACTAGAAATACGTATAAACTATTGACCAAACAATGTTGCAATTAACATAATTTCTGTGTGATTATTCGTGCCTGGTTGACAGGGAAACGAAGGAGCAGTTCCCACCTACAAAATGGTGCACCAATGTGGGATGGCCATATCCACATAAAAACTGAGACAAGCTGGGAGGTGGTAGAGCACCCTATTACCCCAGCATTCAGGAGGCTGAGGTAGGCAGATCTCTGTAAGTTCAAGGCTAGCCAGGTCTACAAGAGCTAGTTCCAGGATAAGCTTCAAAGCTACAGAAAAACACTGTCTCAAAAAAAACAAAAACACAAAAACAAAAAATTCAAAACAAACAAAAACCAGAGAGCTTGGGAAGAAATTCTAGACACACACACCAAAGAGGGAGAGGGAGAGGGAGAGGGAGAGGGAGAGGGAGAGGGAGAGGGAGAGGGAGAGGGAGAGGGAGAGGGAGAGGGAGAGTGTGTGTTAAGGGTGACAATAGTAGCCACATTTTCTCAGGTGGGCTCTGTTTGCTAGAAGCAAGCAGAAAGCTTCCTGACTCAGTGGTAGCAGCAAAAACTGCACAGCTGCAAAGCTCCTTTAAGGCTTCCTGGTTCGTGATAGTTCCATGAACAGTTCTGGCTCTTTTGGGAAGCTAATACTTGAATGGGGTTTGTGAGCAGTGTGCTGCAAGTACTTGGTGGCAGCATGGGCCAACTCCTTCCCAGAGCTGAGGTGTAAGCATAGCTACCACCCGGCAGTAGCAGAGCTGGCAGTAAATATACCTCCATCATATTGAAAGGCGGAGAGAGGTGGACCCAGCATCCAGGGCCACTATGACCAAGTTGCTTACCGTTTTAAAAGTGTTCCTGTTCAGAAAATGATTACAGCTACGCAATAAAGACAGAGTCAGACAGAAATAAACCTCTAAATGGGTCATAGTGTGTTTTTAAAATGTGCATGGGCTTAAGAGAGAGAAGAAAAATAGTACAGACATTTATAAAAAGAATAGTTTTAAAGAATAAAACAAAGTCTTTAAAGAAACGGAATATATTAAAAGAGGTAAGAGAAATAAGCCATGTAAAAATGGAAAATACACAGAGTCTGAATTATATATATTATTGTGTTTTCTTTGAATTTTTTTGACTGTGAATGAGCTACTTACAGAGAGATATTTCATTGTACGGACTGCTAAGCTAAACCAACATATATATTTTAAAGGTATCTTGACTTCAAAATTTGAGTCTAAGGATCTGTTGCTTTGGAAAAGGGGTTCTGCTTTTGTTTCCACTGAGAACAGAAAGCTGTGGATTCCTAACCAGCTAATATTGTCTGATCAAACAAGACTCCCTGAAGCAATGCCCTAGGTGGTCCAAAATCCATGACAGCTTCAGAACTGCTGGCTGAGATGGACCTACCACACAAAATACCCCATGAAAGACCTGATTAACAGCACCCTCAAGCAGCAGGAAGTAGTCTAGAGAACAACACCCAAATTCTCTAAATGACTGTTTATAAATGTTTGTTTACATTTAAAGGGGGATATGCCATAGAGATGAACACTTTGCATTGATATGGATCTTGGTTTGTTGATACAAATTTAAGGTCAATTTTGTTATATGTACATTTCTGTTCTTGATTAAAATATTGTGTTTGTGCAGCTCATTTAAAAATGTAATGTATAATCAAAAAATACAGGTTAATAGTCATCTATAATAGTCAAGCTTGTAGTCATGTTAGTTAGGTTTTCTAGATGTACAGAGATATATTTTAGATGGATACGTAATCTTCAAACCCTTCAAAGATTTACAGAATATGCAATTTAAAATGTTTTAAGAACTTAGGACCTTTCATGACAATGAGATACATCTGCTCCTGGCAGCACCAATCTACTATATGAGGATGATGGGCAGTGAAGAGGCTCCTTATAGTTTGTTATCCATTTGGGCAAGAAACTGCTCTTGCCTGGACTGCTTGATGGTATGCTGTATGAACTAGATATGCAGGACCCACAGAAAAATGACAGCTTGCTAAATTTGCCTAAATGTGATACAGTCCTTCAGGGTTCCTGCTTCATGAAAGAGTCTGCCAGACATTCTGTAGGAAACAGAAGAAAATAACTGATAAACTGCCAATAGAAGTCAAAGAGTCAAAGTTCCTGCTTCATGGAAAAGTCTGCCAGATACTATGGGACTATAGGCTGAAGATGGATGCCCCAATGTTACAGAAAACCTCTGGGTGACTGTCCAGGCAGCTAGAAGTCTCTGTCAATTCTGGAGTTTTAGAAGTTGTTTACAATGCACTTCCTGTTAACGTAGGTAATATATCCTTTTGGGTCTTTGATGGAGTTGAAGAATAATTAGTTATAATTATAGTTTCCCTTAGTTATGATAAATGATAAAAATCCTTCTGGGGAAGCTGGGCAGTGGTGATGCACGCCTTTAATCTCAGCACTCAGGAGACAGAGGCAGGTGGATCTCTGTGAGTTTGAGGCCAGCCTGGTCTACTTGAACTAGTTCCAGAACGGGCACCAAAGCTACAGAGAAACCTTATTTCGAAAAAAAAAAAAAATCCTTCCGGGGTATTTGATAGAGCTGAAGAATAGATAGTTATAATTATAGTTTCCCTTAGTTATCATAAAAGATAAAGTAGATACAAATATTGTAACTGTGATTATTGCTTGATACTGTTTTGTTATATGTAATTTTACTATGTTCAAGTTAAAACCTTTTTATTTAGAAAGAAAGGGGGGAGATAATGTGGGATTCCCCTCTGTATGCTATGAATATGTTTTATTACCATTGGTTATTAAAGAAACTATTTCAGCCAATGGCTTAGTAAAGCCAGATGGAAATCTGAACAGAGATATAGAAAGAAAGTAGGCAGATATAAGAGGGACGCCATGTAGCTGCCAAAGTAGAAAATGTCAGCCACCAGTTAGAACCTCACCGATAGGTCACAGTCTCATGGTGATTTAAGATTAATAGAAATAGATTAGAGTTAGCTAGAAATATGCATAAGCTATTAGCCAAAGAGTGTTATAATCAATATAGTTCTATGTGATTATTCACGTCTGAGTGGCCGGGAAACAAGTGAGCAGTCTCCACCTATAGAGAGGTCGGAAGGCATGGGCACAGAGAAAGTTGAACCTGAACAGAAAGAGACTAATATTGAGGCCACAATACACAAGAATCTTATAACTGATTAGTAATGGGTAACATCTGTCTTCAATGAAAAGGACTCTTTGGAATATATATTGTCTTCTCAGGACATCAATGATACTTCCAGTATCACCATTCATAAGTTTATCAAACACAGTATCTTCCATGGTTTCTCACACACAGTGTGTCTGAGGAACTCATTTCCACAGTAGAGGAATTGCAGCAATGGGCTCATGTATGGATGTGATTGTCCTCTCTGAGTTAGCTTAACAGAACAATGACTTTCTAAATACTCAGTTGATAGAGGTTGCAAAATATGACCTTTAAACTAAAGGCTCCCTCTTAAAGAATATGACATATTCTTTACACTAGTGACAAAAATACCATATTTATCAAACTACTAGAAAATGTGTTGTAGGAGCTGAGCGGTGGTAGTAGATTCTTTGTCTATGCCCAGTAACATCACATTTTTGGTTTTTGTGTGCAATTTAGACTACAATGAATCAGAGATGAGGTATATAATGTTTTCACAACACTTCTGAATCAGAAATTTAGAATATCAGTCGGTATTGAACACCCAGCAAAAGAGAGGTATTAGCTAGCGTTCATCACTATTACCAATCCTGATTACCAAGGGAAAACTCTTGGGGTTATTATGACACAGTTGACTCCGTTTGTAAGCTAAAAGACTTTGTGAACTATGTCCAGTAAGTTACTGGAAATTTGCAATTAATAAAAACCAGATTCATTAAGGATACTGATTTTTCAAAATGAAGGTTTGTGGTGTTCTACAAGGTAAAAAAATTTTAATGACTAGTGACATTGACTAAAGACAAAAGAACACAGACTAATAGGAAAGAAAAAATAATAACATCAACTACGGTTTTATGACCATTAACAGAAACCAGGGCTTAGTAGCCCATGTACATGTGCGCACATACATACACATTTCTTTCAGTCTGAACATTAATGCTATCTCAATCAGAACCTACCAGCAGCAAGCATACCAACAACAGTATTGACTTTATTTTAGTATCATTCACTAAAGACAGTTTTGTGTGTGTGTTCTAAATTTTTTAAATTGTGTGTGCATGTCAGTGTGTAGGTTAGTTTATCACTACTGTGATAAAATACCCTGACAAGCACAATTAAGGGAGAAAGGCCTTAGTTTAGCCCAGAGGTCCAAGCTGCAGGCTATCACAGTAAGGAAGTCCGGGCAGCAGAGCCTGAGAGAACTAGTCCTATCACACCCATAATCCGGAACAGACAGCTCAGAACCCTCAACCTAAGAACAGCACCGCCCACTTTTAGACTGGATCTTCTCAGATCATTTAGCATAATCAACATTCTACAGAAATTCTCAGAGGCTAACCTCAGGGGAGATAGTCAAATGTATACCCAGAGGCTTGTTTTCCAGGTGTCAGGTAAGCAAAGAATATTAACCACCACAGCGCACAGCATGCCTGTGTTTCTGTAGACACACATGCCAAAGTGCCAGGGTGGAGGTCAGAAGGACACTCTGTGGAATCAATTCTCTTCCCCACCTTCAGGTGGGTCCCTCGCCAGTACCCTTGTGCTTCTTTTCACTCATACTAGTTTTCATTTTATCTGTTTTGTCTTAGTATCTACAGTTTGCTCTTTTAACCTCCTCCCCATCTTCACAATTAATTCCCTACATGAAACTCCTTCCATTTTACATGGTTGAAATCCCATACCCAGTATTTTGGTTATTAATCCTTAACAAAAAAGTCTCAAATTTTAATTTTTTTATTTTTAAGATATCATTTGATTTCCTCCACTATACTTTTCTTTTTTGGGTTCTTTTAGTTTGGGGGATTTTGTTTGCTTGGTTGGTTGAGTTGGTGGCTTGGTTGGTTTTTTTGAGACCACTATACTTTTCTAATCAAAAATTATTTAAGAAAGAAAAAACAAAGGCACTGGGAAAGGGTGGAAGTGTGGGTAAAACCCAAAAATTTAGAAAAAAAAAAGATAATATTAGATAATGAGGAAGAAGGAGAATAGGGGGAAAGACTATGAATCATGGAAGGATAAAAAGCTATTATTTTTTCTAGTTTCAACTCCATGACAGTTTTTTTTTAAGGTTGATAAGCAAATTCAGTTGTGTATTCAAAAAGCAAGAACTGTCTTGCCTCACAAAAGAATGGGATATGCTTTTGAGGTAGGAAATGTGAAAGCGGAGCTTTCTTTATTAACATCATTGGTCAACAGCACAACAGGAATTAGACAGGACCAGTCACTGAGTATGTTTATCACACTGATCTATTTAGAAAAAGGTTTTCTTTTTAATGTGTTCTTGGGGGAGAGGTTTTGTAACCTGAAAATTTCCCCCTCATTCTATTGCTTACAACTATATCAATCATTTTGTTATAGTATTTTACATACTAAGTATATAAAATATAGTTATATATAAAATAAAATGTGGTTAAAAACAAAGAACTATTGAGACCCTTCAGGTTCTAGCTCAGGTTCTCAGCGTCCAGCCAAGACACAATGGCCAGGCAAGTGAACTAAAGATCTGAGGGTGAAAATAAACTCTCCACTACATACTTTTCCACATCAGTTTCTTTATTGTTCTGCCATCCTTCAAAGGTTTCAATTTAAATACTCATGCAGACAAATTCTCTAGCAATAGCAAGGATACCAGGCATGCATTTCTCTGGGCAATGAAAACAGATAAGGACTAATAAAAAGGGCACCTGTATCTTACTTATCAGCTTAGGGAGCATGATTTGTGCATATCTAAAGAGGGGGAAAGGGTCGATAGAGGAAGGAGCTATGATCTCTAACAGGGGAAAAGGGGCGATTGTGTGTTAAACTACATTTGTGTGTAGTTAAGCTAGGAGCTTGTAATCAGATAAATGTGGAAAGGGGGAAGAAAAGGAGGCAGTGCTGTGCACTTTCTAAGCACTTTCTCCCACTTCCACAGTGGCTAGGAATACAGCTTTGTGGTAACTATGACAACCAAAGTGAGCTATGGAAGAAAAATGGGTGGTGTTTGATCCCTATTAGCATTTTCACCAAATGTAGCTGATTACAGAGGACGTCTCAGCCCTAGAGGTAACATCTTAAAGTGGCTAGAGCAAATGGAAAAACTATATGTAGTGTAAAATCCTGAGGCTGATACTTCCAGTCTCAGGCTAAGCAGCAGGGTACTTGTCCCCACTGATGCCCAAATTAGAAGGAATTCCTTTCTCTGGGGCTAGTTAGCTTTTTCCTGTACCTCTAGGAGTATAGGCACAAACAGTTAATTTCCTAGACTAAGATCTAGTAACAATAAAACCAAGATGAAGGTAAGTACAGAATATTAATAGCTTGTTAGGATAGAGCAGGGGCCAGTTGAGGTTTCACACACCTAAATCAGGTGTTAGAGAAATCAGGGTTCCCAGTTCTCCTTATCATGAGGGCAGACAAGCTGTATCCTCCTTTCTCAGTACCTGTTCTTTGAGGCTCCAAATGTGGTCCATTTGCAAGGTTCCTCGTCCTGGCTGAATATCCTGCCATAAAGGATAATTGTGGGGAGCTAGTTCTAAGTTTGTATCAGAGAATGATTATAGATTTGACTATGAGAACCACAGTTTCTAGACTGTGTGAATACTTTCATCTCAGGGCCCCACAGTGTGAGCAAAGGTCATACATTATACAGGTACATGAAGGACTTATGTCCAATAATTGATTAATACACTGCTGGGGGTTTGGAGGACAAATCCCACTATGGAAAAGGGAGCACCATGGCTTCACAAAAGTTTTACAGAAATGACAGCAACTATTCAAAAGGCAAATATCCTCAACACCCTGAAATTTGGGTGTCCTCCATCAGAATGAGTGATCCCAGTGGGTCAGCCTTATGATTTTATCAGTTGAATCCTCACTGTATAATCCTGTGGCCTGTAGCAAAAAAAAATCATTTTTTAAGAGGCATTGATGGGGGGCTTCTATACAGAAATCTACCTCAGGTCTAATTCACGGCCAGCGAGTGCTTAGGTTTCTCAACAGAGCACTCACTCAGGCTCCAGGAGGTAGTAAGGACTTTTCCTAAGTTAACAGGAACTGGACACTTGCTTATTATTTCAACTTTCAAAAGTTCATTCCATGGCAAAGTCTCTGGGTACACCTATCCAATAAAACCACATCTGCTTCCAAGGCAAATTTATAAATCAATTCAGATTGTTTTAATGGACATTTTACTAAACCAGAATGCCTGAGCACTTACACATTCTGAAGGTTTAACATTATATATCCTAAAAGTATAACACTCAATATTTGAAAGTAAACATGTCTTTCCTAAGTGTAATTATGCTAAGCAATAAACAAATGAGTACACTACATACTCTTCTGGGTCATAAAATAAGTAATTGATAAAAATCACCCATTTAGTGAATAAGTAAAGTTACAATATAAATTTATAAAGCTCATTTTTAAACATAGCATCTGCTCTCCCTTAGTGCAAGTAATTAAATAATACTTGTAAAAAATTATCTCTGAAGATAGTATGTGAGGTGCTGCACAACGTTCTTAATATTAACTATTAAGAATGCCCAAATTCCGTGTATAAACTTGATGTTTGCTTACAAGTGAATGAATACTACGTAAGTCAGTCATTAAAAACATATTGTGGTATCTGTATGTCGCCTAATGAAACAGTCCTAGGAGGTAGCATTTGGGTCAAGCCACTTCACGCCTTATGATCCTTAATAATAAATCAGGGATAAAAGTATCTGTCTTTATTAATGTCTAACAAAAATATGTAACTAAAATGACTGTAAAAATAAATTTGGAAAACAAAAATATTATATATATGTGCCGAATTTCAACTTTCTTACCCAAAGGAAAATATCTTTTAAAAAAAAGTTATGACCTCATGTTTACTAATCTTCCAGAAAAATAACAATAAAGAAAGGGCATAACTTTTTTTAAATTTCCCTTTCTAACTTTTAAGTGTTATTGACCAAAGTACACCCAACATAATCAAGTGGAGGTCAGTGAACAAACTGTGGGAGCTGGTCTTCTCTTTCTACTATGAGAATTCCAAGACTCAAACTCCAAAAAGTTTTATAACCTCTGGCCAAAAGAATTATATCTACCATGCCCAGCAACTATTTACTATCAAAACATCTGTATCTCATGATAGTATCTTATACAAATGTCAAAATATATAAATAGGATAAATAATGTGATCTTTAATTACCAACTTGACACACTCTACAACCACCTAGAAGAAAAATGTTCATTAAGAGACTGGCAGGCTGTCGTGTGGATATCGCTGTGAGGGATATCTTGATTATGTTAACTGATGTGAGAGGATCCAGCCTAAAAGTGGGCAGGAGCATTTCAAGGGTCCAGGGCTGGATAAGAGTAGACAGAATAAGCTGAATAGTAAACAGGAATGTGTCAATCCTCTCTGCGTTAGACTGTGATGTAATGTAACTGTTGCTCTAAGTTCCAACTGCCTTCAAGTCCCTGCTATGACAGACCACTACCTGGAACGGTGAGATAAAATAAGCCCTTTCTCCCAGAAGTTGTTTTGGATATTTTACCTCAGCAAGAGAAATAAACCTGAGACACACAAAAATACATTTGATTCTTTCTGCTCTTCCGTTAAAGTATAAAGTAAAAGTCAGTTCTTTATAAACTACTGCTAACTTAAATCAAAGATACAAAGCAATGACTACATAGACATCTAGCGCTGACTTCTGCTTTCAGTGCCAACTATGAAAGAAGTCAATGAGAGCTCTTTTATTTTCCTTAGTTGGCAAACAGTCGTTCCCAGTTGTGGAAATTCACAGTGATTTTAAAAACTAAAGAATAGAGGAAGAAAACAGTTGAGAAATTTACTAGATACAACTTATTTTCCTTCACAGGCATGATTTGTTCCTCAGAAAGAAGCAAAGAAAGCTTAAAAAAAAAATCTCACTCTGTTCAAATTTAGACCGTAAATACTATAGTATTTACTAGAGGATACTAAATTTATCATTTAAAAAAGGCAAAAGATATCATCTATACAAAGAAAGACGAGATATTTCCAGGGAATACAAGCTTCTGCAAGTACCACAGCAAATGCTATGGAGTCCAATGTCCTCAGTATTACAATGAAAAGCCCCAGAAGAAATGAAGGCACAGAATGTGGTAACAGAACTCGTTAAGATGAAACTGGAGTGCTATTTAGTACTCTAAAACTTTCTAAACCCAAGTTTATAAAGTGGCCATGAAGTTCCTGTAATTATCTGGTTTCCTTTTCTGGACAAAAGCTTCAGTAGAACTAACTGAATACTTTTAAATCACCCTTCCAACCAAAACCAACAAAGCTGTGCTACAGACTCTGGACATAAGCCATATTTACTCTGGATCAAACGTGTCAAATTTTAAGGGGGAACTGGAAAATAGCTTTCCATTAAGTCATTAAAAGTGGTATTGGCAGCAACAATTTTTTGCCTCTATCCTAAATACATAGTTTCCTACCAAATATAGCACAATTGTGCAATCCAGGTTGAATGTTTTCTGCTGTGACAGCACTTTTCTTCCTCTCCCCATCTCTACACGTAGCAGATCACGCTCCATGACTTACAAGTACCAGCCACCAAAACTCAAGCCAACAGTCGGAACTAAAAGTACTCTATTGAAGGGGCAAGTATCAAAAAAATAAACTACGTTTAGAAGGAAAAACTGTTTTATTTCCTCTGACTTTAAACTGAGTTATTTTAATCCAGAACCAAAATCTCTCACTTTCAAAAGGAAATTTAAAAAAAAAAAATCGCCCACTCCTTTTTAGGGATGTTTTAAACATTATAGTTCTCTCTTAGGATCATCTTCCAATTTTACCTGTAACAAAGACACAAAATAAATAAAACTAATCCACATGTTAACAGAGACTATTTCATCAGACAGGGTCATAGTCCTGTGCTCTGGGATGTGTCATTATTAAAAAGCTAGTGAAACTGTTACAAATTTCCAGAGTTTGAAAGCAACTAGGGAAGGGAGAAAGACTGTGTTGTCAGCTTGAAGAGAAAGCCTGAATTGTCAGGTGACAACCATACTGTGTGGATATTGTGCCATGTCTTATTTAAAATCACCAAATCACTCTAAAAGTTTGTATTATCCAACTGGCAAAAAAAATAAAGATTTTATAGTAAAAATAAGACTCCGCATGCCTGTCATACCAGCACCTGGGAAACAGAAGTAGACAAAGAGAGATCTGAGACCAGATGGAGCGATACAGGGAGCTCAAGACAGGATAGGAACACACGAAACCCTGCTCCAAAAAAGAAGGGGGGGGGGCTGGAAATTTTATAGAACTAACTAACTTCAGAGAACTAATTAACAAATACTATAAAAGAACAATGTCTGGCCGGATAGTGGTAGTGCATGCCTTTAATCCCAGCACTAGGGAGGCAAAGGCTGGAGGATCTCTGTGAGCTCCAGGCCAGCCTGGTCTATATATATAAATATATATATATTTAAAGAATGAACCCCCAAAATTGGTAAAATTTTCTTCTTCATTCTGATAAACTGTCATCAAACCATTAAGTAATTTATAACATACCTTTGTAGAATGCCATTTTCCTGGGGTATTACACCATTGATAGCTGCCTGCAAAGGAAAAATAAGGGGGGTTCAGAATTTTAACAAAATAGATAACTGAACTAGCGGAATAAAGAATTCTTGAAATATTTACTTAAACAAAATACTGACGGTAAAAAGGATCTTCTTTTAAGTGCTTTCTACTTTACCATAATAAAATAAAGTATTTAGAAAGCTTTTGATTAAGACTCTTGTTTTTCCTTTGGGGAATTATTAAGTTCCATTCCATATACTGTTGGAACTATGTCAATGACGGCCCTACATAGACCAATCAGACTCTCCAAGGAGTATGGACCTTAAGTGAATTGAAATTGACCAAACAATACTATATTCTTCCACAAAACTACTAAAGAGGTCATTTTTTTCTGAGTCAACTGTTGGACAAAATGTTTTACTGGCTTCCGTAATAGCCTGATTATTCAAATGTTCTTTCAAACCTGTAGCATCTTCTCTTCACACTTCTGATAATTTCTGCTTGCTACACATTCTACTTTATATTCAAAGATTCAAGTATATTTAATCTGAGATTTTTAAAAGGTGAGTCTCTAGTTGGATTGAATATAAATGAAAATAATTACTAAAACCAATACATTTTAAGAATGCAGTTAATACAAACAGAAAAGAAATTCAAACATTTATTGGAAATAAAAATGATAAATGTATTTCTATTTAACAATATACAGTATTAGCAGATCAAATTAAATGGTATTACTAAATCTTGCAAATTCCATATTTGGAAAGTTTCATCAACTATCCACTTTTTTCCATTTATGGAAAATATTAGACGTATAGAAATCAGTGCATTTTTGTTCAAGTTGTTTCCATGCAGTATGTCAGAATTAAAATAACTTCAGACCCCCTAAGTAACAGGTAGTTAACCCACAGGATATTTGTATTGTAGCATTCACAATTCCCATCCTGCATCATGTCAGCTCTTCCAACACAACAAGACGTTCTTTCATTCATTTATACTGACCCCTTATACACAATCTAGCATCAACCTAGCCAACAATTTTTTGAGTTGCTAACCCAGAACTGTCTGGGCACTAAGACAGAACTTGTGAGCAAGGCAATCCTATATTTTCATAGATTGTACCCTAAGTAGAAAGGTATCTTATTACAATCTTATCCTCATTATAACATTATCACATATCAATGAGAGCTTCTAAAGAAGTCTATCTCTCAATACTTACAAAGTAGGTAATTTCTAGCTTCTACCTCATTTATACTGTAAGTCTACTGAACTATAAGAAAGAAATTGAGATGAAAATTTCCCTGCTTACATAATGGCAAAATAAAGAAATAAGAATAGATATAAAGGCAGTGGCTTTAATCCAAGCACTCGGGAGGCAGAGGCAGGTGGATCTCTGTGAGTTCGAGGTCAGCCTGGTCTACAAGAGCTAGTTCCAGGACAGGCCCCAAAACTACATAGAGAAACCCTGCTTTGAAAAACAAAACAACCGCCCCAAAAAAGAGTAGATATAAATGTCCACACTAAAATGGAGAGGTCTAAAACAAAATATGATATTATAGTTATAAACTAATATGAGAGCTGTAGAGATAGCGCAGTGATTAAGAGTCCTTGATGGTCTTGGAAAGAACCAAGTTCAGTTTCAACACATAACATCAGGAGGCTCACAACCCCTTGTAACTCCAGTTCCAGGAGACCCAATAGCTTCATCTGGCCCCAGAAGGTGTTGAACACATGTGGTACACATATAGACAAGCAAGCACATACATGTACACTTAAGAGAAATTAAATAATTTTTAAATGAGTCAATGTGTCCTCAAAAAGACTCCTAGTAACATTTTATCCTTTCTGGAATGAAAATAAAATCTTTTTTCTTGAGTAATTTTAAATTTTCAGAACTATAGCAGGTTATTGATAACAACCAACTATATTTAAATTCGTTCTAATAAACTTTTTTCTAAATTACTATTTTTCAAATACATTTCTAAAGATCTTTTATTATTTTTAATTGTTTATATGCATGTGTGCATATGATTGTAGGTACTGACGGAGGCCAGAGATGCCAGTTTCCCTGAAATTGGAGTTACAGGCAGTTATAAGCTACCCAGTGTGGGTGCTAGGAACTGACCTTGGGTCCTTCGTAAAAGCATGCACACTCGAAACTGCTGAGCCATCACTCCAGCCCTTACTTTTCAGATATTTTAATATGATATCTTTCTCTAGACTTTCTTCAAGATTATTCTCTATTACTTCAAAGCTGATAACTTTTTCTTCCCTTTATTGAAGTCTTAGTAGAGGAACATAAAGGATGTAGTAATTAAGACAAAACAGTATAAGCATCCTCAATGTCACTAGAAAGAAAGAACCCGAACCCTAACCACATTAAAAGGCAGGGCTTCTGTGGGAAGAGATAAGGCTAAGAGCATCAGGAAAGCATTCTGTGTCTATTTGTATTAGTTTTCTTGCTTTGGTTTGTTTTGGCTTTGGTTAGTTTTTGGTTTTGGTTATGCATTTTTGAAGACAGAGTCTCTGTAGCCTTGGCTGTCATTCTGTAGGCCAGGCTGGCCTTGAACTCACGGAGATTTTTCTGCCTCCCTGCCTCCCAGTGCTGATATTAAAAATGTGTGCCATCATATCTGAATTTATTTTTCAATTGTAAAAGCATAAACATTGTTTTTAGAATATTCAGGAAACAAGTTTTTGTGTGACTTTAGCAAAGGCTTGGGTCAAGTAGCAGTGAAAGACTGGAAATATATATAAATTAGATTATAAGACATAAAGTCATTAAGAGTTTACATAAGCTGGATATGTGGTTTATGCCCATAACCCCAGCATTCAAGAGGCTGAGACAATAAGATTCCCAAGTTTGAGTCAAGCCTATGCTTTCTGTCTCAAAATAACAAAACAACAAATTTTCATTTAGTCTAAACATAATGAGAAGGTGACTCTTCAAACTTAGACCTTCCCTTTAAGAACATATATTTGGTCAGTACTATGAGATGGAAGTTGAAGAGGACTAAGAAAGATCTCAGGCATCTGCCTTGGAAACTCACAATTATGGCAAATGCTAAGCAACTCTAATAATTCCAAATTCAAAAAAAAAAAAGCCCTTCTCAATTAAAAGCCAGCCCTTCTCAATTCACTTCTTTCTCATATATTTAAAATCTAACAACAAATTCTTTATCTCCAAAATTTAAACTCTGACCAACCCTCTACGTACTCTGGTCCAAACCACCATACAGTCCCTCTGAAACTGTATGTCCACGGTGTAGTGATATTTCATTTGTATTTTAATAAGCAAAGCTTGCCTGAAGATCAGAGTAAAAGAGCCCCACTGGTCAGCCTTACAGACCAGACAGTGGTGACTCACACCTTCAGACCCACCCAATAACCATACTAGTTTGCTATAGATACTGGGCAGTAGTGGTGCACGCCTTTAATCCCAGCACTAGAGAGGAACGTAAGACAGAGGAAACAACTCTCAGACACAGGCTCATTCTGAGATTCCTGGAGGCAGGATCGCCATTTTAGACTGAGGTAGAGGTAAGAACCAGTGGATGACTGTTTTGCTTTTCTGACCTTCAGGTTGAACCCCAATTTCTGTCTCTGAGTTTTTAATCAATCATGCTACATCATAGTTTCCAAATGATCTCCAGCTCCCACCCTTGGCCCATACATCTCACTTCTCCACATGGCAGTCAACATAAATGCTGAGTCAAATAAAACCCTTTCTTCTCTCAAAAGTGCAATAATACTCTGCCACACAGCTGTAAGTCATCCACTTTAAAGTATCTGGGGGATAAACAGCAATCCTACTTTAGGTAGATTGCCAAATCAAAGAGATATACATACACCCATGCTCAGTCCCATTATTCACAGCAGCAAAAGGCATAGTAACCAAAATCCTATAAAATATATATTACCATATGACTGATCATTGGTCATGTGTTAAGTATAACTGACAAAATGAAATATTCAGGCTGTACATGTTATAGCTTGACATATACACATATTATAATGATTAGCAAAACTATATTAAAATACCAATACTATATAATTAGTTGTGCTGTGTGTGTGTGGTGTGTGTCTGTGTGTGTGTCAGGTCTTCGATATCCTGACTAATGTGAATAACGTTATTAGGAAC
This sequence comes from Alexandromys fortis, assembly GCF_014885135.2. Lineage (NCBI taxonomy): Eukaryota > Metazoa > Chordata > Mammalia > Rodentia > Cricetidae > Alexandromys > Alexandromys fortis. The sequence continues at coordinate 3,003,555 of NW_026067908.1, forward strand.
ATGGAAGTTTGTTGAGATTAACTGGATTAAGAATTAAATGACATCTGGCAGAATACTTAGGAAAGTTAGCAATGATAATTATTCATTTTCAATTACTTTTTAAATCATCTATTTTGTTGTAATAATGCAGAGGTACATAATGTCTGCATCACACTAAGCTAGATATGTATCCTATATCAAGTTCTGCTCCCAATGAGGTTATTTGGAATGAAGCCCAGAAATCATTCTTACAAGTTCAAGTGATTCTGATGCAATCAGTGTTAAAGAAAAGTATAGTTTTTAACATACATATTAGGTACCAATAAAAAAATTTTTACTACACCTTGCCATACAGAATATTTTTTCTAAGCTCCTTATTACTTCCAAAGTTACTTCATGTCTAAATGCATAGATCTTTCATAAATCCCTGGTTTAAATATACTCTCACTGCAGCCAGAAATGCATTGTATTCCAGCTCCATCACTAACTAGCTATGTGATTTTAAGAATTACTTAATTCCTCTCTGCTTCAGTTTTCCCATCCATAAAATGGGGTTAATAATAGTATTTGCAGCTTGTAATCAAAACGTTGGAAGGCAAAAAATGGCCACTGTAAAGAAATAAGACTGCTGACAGCTTGGTTTTAGAAACTATCATTTTTCTTGTTACTATGACAAAATACTTTATAAAAGCAATTGAAGCTTCAAAGGAAGGGTTTATTTTGGCTCACAGATTGGAGACGCAGTTCTTCATGACGAGGAAGGAATGGTGGCAGCAGGAAAGTTAGAAAAGTCACATTGTACCTCTAAGTCAAGACGCAGAGGGGAATGACTGGTGATGTTCAGCTGGTTTCCTGTATCCCTGTTTATTCAAGTAATGGCATGATGCCACCCACTGCTTCAAAGGGCCTCCACTCCTCAGTTAAGCCTCTTTAGAAACAATATTGATTATTATTCTACTATACTTCTTGTGGAAACTAATAACCTAATAGTAAATATAAATAAATATGCAAAAAAGCCAAGAACAGGGCTGGAGAGATGGCTCAGTGGTTAAGAGCATTGCCTGCTCTTCCAAAGGTCCTGAGTTCAATTCCCAGCAACCACATGGTGGCTCACAACCATCTGTAATGAGGTCTGGCGCCCTCTTCTGGCCTTCAGGCATACAGACAGAATATTGTATGCATAAATAAATATTTTAAAAAAAAAGCCAAGAACACCTTAAAAATAATAAAGGTTACCAAGGGTATTTCTAAATCTACAGTAACTGAAACAGGACAGTATTGAAGCAATGATACCTAAACCAATAAAAAAGAGCAGAATTGAAACATAAACACACATATAAGGATTCTGGATTTATAAAAAGACGTTGCTGAAGAGAAGTAAAACTGTCTTTTCAACAGTGAAGGGAAATGAAATTGATATTTTATAAGTAGAAAAACAAAAATAAGAAACTTCAGCCCATCCCATACCACACTCAAAATCAATCTCTGTGCCTAAAGAGATGATTCAGTGGTTAAGAGCACTTGTTACTCTTGCAAGGACCTGCGTTCGGTTCCCAGAACCCACATGGTGACTCACAACTACCCTTAACTCCAGTTCCAGGAAATCTGATGCCCTCTTCTGACCTCTGCTAGCACCTGCCAAACACATGGTGCACCATAAACGCAGGCAAAGCACTCATACACATAAATAAAATAAATAAATCTAACAAAATGTTTAATCAATCCCAATTAATTACAACTCTAAATATAAAAAGTAAAGCAATAAGGCTTCTAAAAAAATTTAAAACATCTCCATGTGTATAGAATAGACAGATTTCATTCATAACAGAATCCAAACTTCAAAATCAATAGAAGCAAAAGTTACAAATGAAGTCATTCTTGTTCATTAAAGATTTTCATTAAAAGAGCAAAAAAGCAGAACACAAAATAGAAGATCTTTGCATCATACAACAAAGAGCTCTTATCCAGAAAA
>NW_026067908.1:3008057-3137574 GCF_014885135.2 Alexandromys fortis
GCGCCGGGGGGGGGGGGGGGGGGGGGGACTTAAAAAAAAAGGCCAAAACAGAATGGGTAGTGGGGCAGGGAACCAAGACCAAACACAGAGTACTCCTGAGCATAGGGTCTGCATTAAGAGTGTGGTTTATATACCCAGTGTTTATACACCCATTGAAAAAAAAAATGGCTTTTCCTCTCCCACCCAGTAGGTAGCAATTACAAATAGCTTCACAGTTATGAGACTTTGGCACCCTGATTTTAGGGTGTGCCATCACAATGAATCGATGATGCTTACTTGCAAGGGTACTTCCCAAGCAGACAGTCCCTCCCTGGATGGAAGCTGGGGGAATCACTGGCTCTTAACCTGAGTATCCAGCCACTTCTCTCATCCATTTGCTGGCCTTTGGGACCCTGTGGACAGGGTCAGAAAATATAGGCTGAGGAAAGCCAGGGGAAGAGGCACTATGTGGCTATGGGGAGGTCATCATTCGTGCTGGGCAAAGATTTACATGCGGCTACCTTGGAATCACCAATGTTCTTGCCCTCACCATGCTCTATAAGGAAGCCCAATGGCTTGAGCTGATTTCTCCGAGGATGAATTCATACAATCATCCTCTGGTTTGTCATTAGGACCAGAAGAGGAAAAGGAGATACTGTTCAAACTCCTTCCAGGGAAAGGATTTTAGTGACATAAGAGTTCTACCACTTCCCAATAACCCCAGGATTGTCGCTAAGCCTTGAACAAGCCTCTGGAGGACAGGTATCCAAACTATGGCAGGTAGTAAGAAGTATTGGGACATGCAGTTATGACAGACAACAGCTGCCAATTTGATTTTGCAATGTGATTGGTGAGTAGCATAGATACAAAGCACTTAAATAAAAGATAAATACATCATTAAAAGTAATTTCTTTGCCATTTTTATACTATCAATGAAAAGACTGCCTTTTTTAAAAGATCACTCGGTCAATAGTGAGATGTGCCTAAAGGTGACAGAAGAGCCAGATTAAGTAGATTCTTTCAGTAATACAAACTGTGACTTACGAAATAGTAGTATCTTGGAGAGTAAGAGAAATACTGCTTAGGGAGAAAAGGGAATGCAGACTTTAGAAAGCTGACCTAACTTCAAATCTCAGAATAACCTCTACAACTTAGAGCAGATCAATTCACTTCTTTAAGCTTGTTTCCTAATCTTTATTATGAAAGCATAAAACTGATTACAACATCTCCACATGCTGTTTACTGAGAAAATTTAAATAAAATTTATGTAAGAGGGGGGACTATTTTTTGCATGTATAGTCTCTCAAAAAAAACTACAAAATAAGGGTAAGAACAAAACTGCAAGTCAGGCAGTGGTGGCACACACCTTTAATCCCAGAATTTGGAAAGCAGAGGCAGGTAGATCTCTGTGAGTTCGAGACCAGCCTGGTCTACAGAGCGAGTTCCAGGACAGCCTGGGATACACAGAGAAACCCTGGTCTCGAACTTGCAGTTTAACATAATGTCCTTAGTTTCCTTGCACTGAACTGAACCACTACTACTTCATTTAAACCCTGACCCCACAGTGACACACTTCCTCCAATAAAACTATACCCACTCCAACAAAGCCACACCACCTAATAGTGCCTCATAGTGATATTATGGGGACAAATTACATTCAGAGTATGGAATTAAATCATCCTGTATACTTTAAAGATGTATTGCCCTCAGAATTGAAACCAGGACATGTGTTACATTGGGAAAGGGGTTTTACTTTTGTTTCCACAGGAGAAGAAAAGCTATGGATACCATCAAAGTTGATAAAGGTTCGATTTGAACAAGAGCACCCTCTTGATTAGAAGAGGTTCATCAAACAGTGTGGCCATTCATTCAATCTAACACTAACTGATATGACTAAAAAAATGGTTTTCATTTGATCAGATATAACTTGCTAAAAGGGAAACTTCCCCAAAATTAGGGTTGGGGAAAAGTTTTGTTTTGTCTTGCCAAAAGAATATGAAGACTACTGAATGAGAAATCTGAAGAAAATGAACAAAACATCCAGAAAATAATGAACCAAGAAAAGGGTAAATTGGTATATTACATTTCCCACAGGATAAAATTCCATAAATCTTTCCAAATGTTTGTTTGTGCTGTTCTCTCCAGACATATAATGTAAATGGTCTTTCTGTGGTCCTAGTCCTCCAGTTAAAGATTAAAGCTGGCTCTAGAGTTGGGAGTGTGGCTCTCCTTCTCTGAACCCAAGCATGCTTATTAAAGTGAAATCCCAACTCTGTCTCATGTCAGAAGAGCCACCAGACATGGAACAGAAGAAAAACAGATATTTAAGGAAGGACTAACATAGTGTCACTAATCTCATCATCCTTTGATTTTATTTTGATTCTTCAAAGCTTTTCTCCCCCTTTTTTTTTTTTTTTTTTTTTTTGGTTTTTCGAGACAGGGTTTCTCTGTTGCTTTAGAGCCTGTCCTGGAGATAGCTCTTGTAGACCAGGCTGGCCTCGAACTCACAGAGATCCGCCTGCCTCTGCCTCCCAAGTGCTGGGATTAAAGGCATGCACCACCATCATCCGGCTCTTTAAAGCTTTTCTTAAGATATATTATCTCAAAATTTATAAGATTTTTATATATACATACATATGTGTATGTGTATGAAACTTTTTGTCATATTAATGGTCATATAGAGTACTAACTAATTCTAGAAAAAAGTTTCATCTAGCTTCCTGTATATAATGTTAGGCAGGAGAGCCCGACCAGAAGAATGTTGAAAGGAAGAAGGGCAGAATCTGGAATCCTCAGCCAGACACAGAGGGAGCAAGAGATGAACGCGCCATATTAATAAAGGTACAACCATATGACAGAGTATAAATATGGAATATGGGTTAATTTAAAATGTAAGAGCTAATTTGTAATTAATAAGTCTCTGTGTATTTATTTGAGAGTGACTATGGGACAGACAAACTCCACCTACACTTAGGGCTATATAGCATGAATGCATCCCCTCAATTTTCTGTGTTAGAAAATTAAGCAGCTGGGCATGGTGGTGCACACCTTTAGTCCAGCACTCAGGAAGAACAGGTGAGTGGATCTCTATTGAGTTTCAGGCCAGCCTAGTCTATACAGCCAGTTTCTGGTCAGTCAGAGCTATAAAGTGAGACCCTAAGCCATGTATTAGTTATATTTGCAAAGTGGAACCTTTGAGGGGTGACTGGGACTTAAAAGCTCTGAACTTGTTAATGGATCCATTCATTATTAGATGAACAACAAATTAATAGGATAATGACAGAATGGCTTTGTTATAAAAAGCTGCCACTTAGGCTAGATCTGCTTTGGAATGAAGAGAAAGGTACCCTCAGGGCAAGACTGTACTTAGCTAGGTTTTCAACCTGAGAAAAAGAACATAAAGCTCCAGGAAGGCATTGCAATGAAAAGCTACTACTAATGTGGTTCAGGAGAGTGAGAGTCCAACCCAAGCTGGCAGCTGAAATTGGTAGTGTCATCCACTTGGCAAGAATGCATGTGTAAAAGAGCTGTGAAATCTTCCACCATGATTTCAAAGAGCCAATGGAGCTGGGCAATGCATGACAGGAGAGTCCCTATCTGAAGCCTGGATATACAGCTGCATAAAGCTGTGGAAGTGAAGCTTAGATTGCAATGGAGACTCCCAACATGTTGTATATGCCAGAGACAGGAGACATCTATCAAGGAGAGTTGCACAAAGGGAGTGGATCCAAGCCTAGAGAGAGAATTATGTTACAGGCTATAAAACTAAAAGGCCAGAGCTGCCTACACCTTTTAGTATCAGACATGGAGCTACAGGATTTGGAGTTTGTCTCTCTAGGTTTCAGTTTTGCCTTGGTCTAATATTTCTTTACTATACTCTGATTCCTTCCCTTTAGAATGGTAATGTCTTAGGGTTTCTATTGCTGGGAAGAGACACCATGACCATGGCAACTCTTATAAAGAAAATATTTATTTGAGGTGGTGGTTTACAGTTCCAGACATTCAGTCCATTCTCATCATGGTGGGGAGCATGGTGGCATGCAGGCAGACACTGTGCTGGCTACATTTTGATCAGAAGGCAACAGGAAATGGTCTGAGACATCAGGCATGACTTGAGTATATATGAGACCTCAAAGACCACCTCCACAGTGACACACTTCTTCCAACAAGGCAATACTTATTCAAACAAAGCCATAATTCCTAAGAGTGCCACACACTATGAGCTTATAGGGGCCAATTACATTCAAACAACCACATTCCACTCCCTGGCCTCCATGTGCTTTAACAATATCATAATGCAAAATACAAATATTTTACAAATATTGTAAAATCAAAATGGAAAAGCAGATCACATACTTCAAGAATATAACAGCATAGGATTTACATTACCATTCCAAAACATAGGGAAGGGAGCACAGTGGACCAAATCAAGACTGAAAACCAGATGGGCAAACTCCAACTCCATTTCTGGTGTCAAAACACTCTTCAGATCTCCAACTCCTTTCAACTTTGTTGACTGCAATACACTTCTTCCTCTTGGGCTGGTTCCACTTGCTGTTAGCAGCTTTTCTCAGCAGGTATCCTACAGTTCTGACATCTCTAACACTTTGGGGCAGTCAAGACAATCCAGGTTCCAACTTCACACCTTTTACACAATGGCCTCTCTGGGCCTCCATTCACAACACCCCTGACTCATGCCTGGCCTCAGCAGCTTTCCTTAGTTGAGGGGGCAAATTCCATAAGCCGTTTCTTCTATCCTTAACTCTAAAGCCAGAACCACATGGCCAAAGCTGCCAAGTTCTGCTGTTTGCTGGGGCTGGAACAAAGTCCCCTCATTCAAATACGTCTTCACCAGCTTTCTGTGTTTGATTGTTACCTTCACTGCCTAAGCTCGACAGTCCTTGAACTTGCTCTGCAGACCAGGCTGGCCTCAAACTCAAAGATCCACGAGGGTCTGCCTTTCCAGTGCTGGGATTAAAGGTATACACCATAACACCCAGCTCTAAGCTTCTCATTGGTTCCTTTTCACAAGCTAGAAAGTTAGTTGGATGGGATCTTGCCCTGAGGTCAACCACTCTCTTAATCCCATTTCTTAATCTGTTTATCTCCTTGAGCACAGGATTTAGCTCTATTCCTCTTCCTGGTGCTCCTTTATTCAATTTGTACATTTTGTATTTTTACTTGCTGAGCTTGCTCCTTTTCATTATAAATCTTTATTAGAGTTACCACTAATAACCATACAAGAGTCTATAGAAGGCTGTTTGAGATTTCCTCTGCCAATGGAATGAATCCAAACCTCGTTACTTTAGCCTCAGGCAGACTCTTTGGCAAGGGCAAAAAGCAGCCACATTCTTTTTTGTATGTTACCAAAGTAGGATAAGTACAATCTCTAGGCAACATACTAAAATTCTTCTCCTCTGATACCTCTTGGGCCAGCCCCCAACAGGTCAAGTAACTCTTAAAGAGCACCACTGTCTTCCATGTTCCTACCAGTATGGCCCATAAAGTAGTGCTTAAAGCATTCCACTGTTTGCCTAACCCAAATTCCTCCAAACAAAATCCTGGTCAGGCCTATCACAGCAATACCCCAGGTCTCTGATGTCAATTTCTATCTTAGGGTTTCTATCGCTGTGAAGAGACACCATAACTAAGCAACTCTTAAACATCATGGCGGAGAGCATCTTGTAGCACAAACTCTAATTGGTCTTAATAAAAACCTGGAGTCAGATATTAGGAGTAAAAACTGAGAGATCAAAGAAGACGTGTAGTCAGCCACTAGAGAGACCTTTTACCTCTAGTAAATCCTCAGACTAAAGGGTTGATCCTGTCTCTATGAATCCTCAGACAGAACCCTCAGACTGCATCTGTCTCCACCACACCTCAGACTGCACTGAGCTCCGGCCTCCTCCTACCTTATTGCTCTCTCCACCCAGCCATATCCCTTCCAGTCTCCACCTCCCTAGTGCTAGATTAAGAGTGTCTCACTCCCAAGTGCTAGGATTAAAGGTGTGAGCCACCACCGCCTGGCTGGATCCACTTGTGTTCCAGGGTGGCCTTGAACTCACAGAGGTCCATCTGCCTCTTCTCCCCCCCCCCTCTCCCCCCAGTGCTTAGGTTAAAGGCGTGTGCCACCACTGCCTGGCCGCTATGGCTAACTAGCGGTTTTGTTCTACACTCTGATTTTCAGGCTAACTTTGTTAGATTACAAAGAAAATATAACTACAACATCTCGATTAGAAGGCAACAGGAAATGGTCTAAGACACTTGGCATGGCTTGAGCATATATGACACCTGAAGCCCACCCTCATAGTGACATACTTAGTTCAACAAGGCAATACCTACTACAACAAAGCCACACCTTCTAATAGTGCCACTCCCTATGAGCCTATGGGGACCAATTACATTCAAACTACCACAGGTAATGTGTATTGTATCGTTGTATGTTGGAAGAATATAATTTGTTCTTTGATTTTATAGGGGGTTACAGTTAAGAGATTGTCCTCAGTCTCAGAAGAGACTTTAAACTTTTAAACAGCGTTGAGACTAAAAGACTATGGGAAGTGCATTCATACTATGGCCAGGAGTCTATGGTGGTCAGGAAGTAAAATATGGTGGTTTAAATGTCTCCCATGGACTCTGTCATTTGAATATGTGATCCCCATTTGGTGGCACTGTTTGGGGAAGCTAAAGGTAGTGGCCTTTAAAAGGAGGTATGTCACTGTGGGAGAGTTTTGAGAATTAAAAGACACCATTTTAAGTTTGCTCTCTCTGCTTCATGTTTTAAATGTGAGCCCTCTGATCTACTCCAGCAGCCATGCCTGATACCTACTGCCTCTACTTCTTCAATGTAGTCTCATCCTCTGGAACCCCAAGTTCAAATAAATCTTTCTACATAAAAAATAAAGAGTAAATAAAAGCTCTCTTTTACATGCCTTGTTCTGTCTCACCATCTTATAATGCAACAAGAGGCCTTCACCAACCATACCCTTGAACTTCCCAACCTCCAATCCTGGTCAAATAAACATCTGCTATAGCTTAGATCTCCCATATGCTAAAAGGCTCCCCTCTCCATCCAAGATGCTAGTGGCATATCATGAAACCTATACAAAATGAAGCACAACAGAAGGGAGATACATGGTTGAAGATATGCCTTTGAAGGAGATATGGGGAATCCAGCCCACCCACCCCTTATTCCTTAGATGACACAAGGTAGTAGTCACTTCATTGTTGCAGGGCATTTGACAACACTGTGAACACCAAGATTGTGTGGTGTGACTCAGTCCTAGCACATACCTTTAATCCAAGAGCCTTCTGCTTGAATATTATAAACAGGATTAAATAAAGTCAACCATAAGTCAAGAGGCGGAGCAAGCAACCAGTTGACAGAAAGTGAACATAGGATTATTAAGAAAGAAACAGAGAATAAGAAATGAGGATGAACAGAGACACACACAGAAGTAGAAGGGAAGGACACTGAGTTGGCAGAGATTTTTGTTTGAAGCAGGATGGGAGAATGAGGCTTCTGGGACTGAGGAAAAGTTCAGCTGGGTGCTTTCTCTGCCTCTCTGAGCTAGCAGGCTTTCATCCCAGCATCTGGCTTCTAAGTCTTTATTGAAAAAACTGAACAACTGAGATTCTGTTAAAAACAACACTTCTTTTGCAATGTGCTCCTGACATGGTATACTGCCTTATCACAAACCTAAAATCAACAGGGTGACCAACCAAGGACTAAAACCTCCAGAATTGCTAGCCAAGTAAACCTGTCTTCTTTTTCAGTCGACTGTCTCAGGTGTGACACAGCACTGCAAAGGGGACTAACTCATCTTCTATTCTTCATAAGATAACCAGTTGTGAATATTCTGATACAGCAACAGAAATAAGTCTATTAGAGATCATACTTTTTTTTTTCCTTGCTTGTTAGAGATGGGGGTTTCACTGTCCTGTCCTGGCTGATCCTGAACTCACTACCTAGAGCAGGTTGTCCTTGAACTCACAGAAATCAGCCTGCCTCTGCCTCCTGAGAGATGGGATTAAGGGTATATACCACCACACCCAGTTTGTTACATTTTTTAAAATCATCATTAGCTAGTAAAAAAACTAGATCCATGACATTCACTCAATGGTCCTTCAGTACATAATTTCATTATAATAGTTTTCCATTTCACCACAATTCCTGATTACAGTGCCAAACACATGTTTCTTTACAGTTCTCTAGTAATTATGCACAGAAATGAAGAAACTATATAAGAGATAGATAGACAGACAGACAGACAGACAGTCAGACAGACGAAATTTAAAACACTGACATCCTAAGTTAAAAACTTAAATTATGTGCAATGTTCTATAAGATTCATGAAATGTAGACCAATGCAGTCATAATTCAGACACAAAATAAATGCAGAAAATGGAGTATGGCATATTAAAAGTTCCATTGCTATTTCATACTCTTAAGTTTCATTTAAACGCATACACACAATATATAAGTGAATGCTGTATAAAAACGGCAGAAACAAAAAAATATACCAAGCCAAAGAAAGAAGTACAGCAACTTTCAATAAAAATAAAGTGGAAGACATATTGCCAGCTAAAAGATAATTTCAAATGAAAAAGTTTAAGTTGTAAAAGACACAATAAAGGACTGTAGGCCTAACTTAGTGGTAAGAAATTTGCCTAACATGGTGGCTCACAACCATCTGTAATGAGGTCTGGCGCCCTCTTCTGGCCTGTAGGCATACAGACAGAACATTGTATACATAATAAATAAATATTAAAAAAAAAAAGAAAGAAATTTGCCTAGTATGTATAAGACCTAGTTTAACATACCAAAAAAATGAGAAAAAATAAAGAACAGAGAGCAGAAAGGGGAGGAGGAAGGAAAAGAAGGGAGAGAGAAGGAAGGAGAAGGAGAAAGAGAGTATTTGATAATAGTTTCCAAAATCAAGCAAGGCAGAAACACCTGGACAGCACCTCACCTCTCATGTATTCAGAGTTATCTGGGAAAATTCTTGTGCAGTATTTTAGAAAGGCTGGGTCAAGACAATATTCACACACAATATTCATACAGCCAATAAACATCTTAAACTAATGAATGTAGGCAACAGAAAAGGAGATGAACAAAAACTTAGGTCCCTACGGCATTACATAGTACTAACTGTAAATTCCAATATCAAGGATTGATATAGCCCATTCTCTTGGTCTTCCTTTTGGTTCTCCTTTATTCCTTTTGGTAAAGCCAAGAGGACTCAGTGGGCTTTGTAACCTCCCCAGAGATTTTTATCAGCTTGACCAAAAGACTATCTCAAATATATGTAAATTAAATAAAACAATATATTTGTTATTGCAAAAGGTTTCAAGACAAGTAGCCCAGAAGCATCACTCCAAATATGCTGCTGCCCCTCACCCCTATCCCCATCACGGCACTGTCATCTCTACCATGCCTTCTATATAAAACAGGAATTATAAAGCATGAATTCAGGTCAGGCAGGAGAAATATTTCTCAATTTTCCTGTACCAAAATACAAAGCAGAAAGTGAGAGAGACAGACAACAAGACCAAAAAATAAAGACAGAAAGACAGAGACAGAAGGGAGGGGACAGCAGGATCAATGATTTAAGAAAAAAAAAAGTCATCTCCACAGAGTTGACAAAAAAATAAATGAATAAAACCAGAAGTCTATTAGGCTTTAAGTATCTAAATCCCTAAAAATATTCATTCAATATGACCCAGAAATTCAGTCATAAATTGAATTATTCAGTTTCTTCTAGAAAAAATACTAGGTTAAATATATAATACACATATATAAGAATGTTCTCCACAGTAATGTTTACAATATTGCAAACTACTGCAACAATATTAAATGCCCACCGGAATAAGGATGGTAAAACTATTATACTACTATAACAACATGAAATATGATGCAAACATTTTAGAAATAAGTAGCTATATTTAGTAAGATAGAAATATGTTAATGTAACAGTAAATAAATATAGATTATAAAAATGCTAATATAAAAGAGTCCTACTTTTAACATAAAAGTTTAGTGATATAATTACAAAAACAACTTGCAATAAATATACATAAACATTAAGGCCATTCAAGAATTCATAAAGTTAAAACTCAGGTCAAAGAATGAAGTACTTACCACCAAGTCCCAGTTATTTTGTTCAAGCAATGTAATAGCTTCATCGATGTTTTCAATGCCGGTACATGCCTAAAAACCAAATACATATGCATTTTTTAGGATTTTAGAAATAAGGTCAGACTTAAAATATAAATGGTATAAAACATAATTTAAACTGCATATAATCTGAATGAAGTCAAGACATTAAGTGGCTCATACTTCTCAGTGGTTAATACATAAGAGTTTGAAAAGTCTTTCTTGCAAATATTAACAATTACAGGGATGGGAAGAGATGACCCAGTCAGTAAAGGTGCCAACCCTGGCAACCTGAGCTCAATACCTGGGACCCACATTATGGAAAGAGAATCAACTCTTGTAAGTTGTCCTTACCTATAGGTTCAAACCCAAAACGTTGCACATTTTCTACCAGACTTATATCCCTGGTCCACTTTTTCTTCCTTCTTGAACAAGATATACAGTACCATCCAATGACCATTTCTACTAAGTCTATCATTATAGGTCTATTTATAATTATAGGCCTTTTCTCAGTAAGGCATTCTCATCTTGCTTCCTCTGCATCTGAATGGTGACTGACTCTCTCTCTGCCTTTCCTCTTCACAGAAAATTTCCTAGTCTGGTTGCCCCTTCTATACTTCCTGCCTTGCTTTTGGCCAATTAGTGTTTTATTAAACCAATACAAGGACAATTTTTTACAGTGTGCAAGAGCATTATCCTACAGCATATATTGTTTTTCTACTAAGATAAAATAAAAATATCCCCTATTTACCTGCCACACATCCATCTATGATTACCATTTAACGCAGAGAATTACAAAGTAAAAAGAAACAAATCCCTTTAATTTCATACTTTAACGTAAAGATGACATTAACTTAGAAAGCAAAGTTAGTAATCAAAGTGAAAAAGAAACTGGTATTTCTCAAGATTGTGAGATGCAATTCTTTTTTAAATGTGAAATGAAGTCTTTAGTTTTCATTGTTAGTTTAGAGCCTTTTGGGTTTAAAAAGTTGGAACACATTCCCAGAGTATTTTTTAGAGGCTTTATTATGCTGAAATACATTATAACTTTTTTCCAGAAATGAATCATTTGATTGGGAATTTCTTGTGATTATGGGTTAATACTTTCCTGATTCTTTATAAGCTTGATAACTTGTGATTGTGTCCAAATAATTTGACCTTTTCATATTTTGAATGCTGGATATCTCTAAATATTCTTGAGCCTTGTTCAGGAGCACCTGAAAGCTTTTGAAGCGTCCTTAAAAATTCTGCTTGAGCCAGGCAGTGGTGGCACACATCTTTAATCCCAGCCCTTAGAAGGTGAAGGCAAGCAGATCTCTATGAGTTCAAGGCCAACCTAGGCTACAAGAGCTAGTTCCAGGACAGGTACCAAAGCTGAGAGAAACCCTGGCTTGGAAGGAAAAAAAAAAGTTCTGCTTTACTTTTGAGTACTCTGGGACACCTCAGTATATAAAAATATACACTGAATATATATTTAAGATGTTCCACTTTCTATGAAAGCCTCATGCACCTGGCAGGAACAAATATGGGCTACAGAGATACTTTATTTCATTAACATTTTCCATTTTGTTTTATTTTATTCTTTCTTATGAATAGTTCCAGCACTTGTCAAAGAATTTTAAGTATCTGAGAAATGCATGGAAAAACCTATTAGGTAAATCCACTGTAAGTCAAAGTCTATGGAAGTATTTACAATTATGAGAATGTGCATATTCTAATAAAACTAAAATAATTTATCATATGTACTATTTAGTTTGAGGCTGGGGATGTAGTTCAGTAATGGAGTGCTTGCCTACTATGTGCAAGGCTTTAGATTTGATCCCTACAACCAGAAGAGAAAAATTAAATAAAGATCTGATCTTCCTATAACAGAAAACTTTAAAACACTGAAAACAAGTGAACAGAAAAATATGGAAGTATTTAGAGCAGTGGTTCTCAACATTCCTAGTGCTGCAACCCTTTACTACAATTCCTCATTTTGTTATGACTCTTGACCATAAAATTATTTTCGTTGCTACTTTATAACTATAATTTTGCTACTGTTATGAATCATAATGTCAATATGTTTCCCAATGCTCTTGCCCGGAGGTCGCAATCTATGGGCTGAGAACCACGGATTTAGAAAGCTAGCATGTAGCTTTGTCTCTTTTTGTTTATGTTAACAGTATCTTTATAAAAATAATCTGAACCTATATTGCTATAATCTAACTAATTAGCTCCTCCTGAAAAGAAAAACCCTGCTTGATATGGATATAATTTCATCTGTAACCTAAAATGTTTGTTCTCAAGATGGTAAAATATTTCAGCTTGGCACCAAGCCTGATAATCTGAGTTTGATTTCAAAACTCACAAAGTAGAAAAAGAGAACCAACACCCATAAGGGGTTCTGACCATCACACATGAAATGTGCCATGCATCCATACATTCACATACACACACAAATACACATGCATGCACACGCACACATACAGAGAGAAACGAAGCAGGGAGGTGGGGGAAGGAAAAGGAAAAAATAAAGAAATTTTTAAATAAAAAATACAATGAAATTTATTGTTCACAGGAAAAGGCAAAAGAAACCATCACAGAAAAAGAAATGTACCAAGGCCACTGAATGAAAAAAGAGGAAAAAGTAAAAAAATAAAACATCAATTTTTTTGAGGTCAGACAGACCTGGAATTTGAAGCAATCCTCTTGCCCCCTGAGTGTTGGGATTACTGGCATGAGCCACCAAGCCCATTTAGTTAATTTAATTATGAGCGATTTCATTACAAATAATGCACAGCTTCCCAAAACAAAGTATACCTCTTTAAAATTAGTTGTTACTGTCAATTAACAACTACATAGTTTTAAGTGTTATAAGATCTTTTAGAACACAACTTCCAAGAATTCTTACAATTGCAAACCATAGCATTTCTAGTTTTTGTTTATGAATGTTCAAAGTACCCAATTTACATTCTTTTCATGAACAGGATAACAGCAATAGTAATTACATTTGACTAATAATATATAAAGAAAATACACACCTAGCTAATTACATATTCATTATGTTTACTATTTCTTATATTTCTTGATAGGAAAAGCTCATAATTTTATGATTAAAAAACAAACATGAGCACTTTCTGCACACAGTGTTAGGAAAATTGTACTTTGAAAATCTGGCTGTATATATTTTTCTTATTTATGTAACAAAATTTGCTGAGAGAATATGTATATTTTTGATCCTTTTGTGTATTCTATTTGTACAATAACTGACATACATTTGAATAATGTCTAGGTTTTGAGGAATTATTTGTGTAATGGAGAATTAAAACTTTGTAGACATTTAAAAATGAAAATTAATTGTGCTTGGCCTCTCCAGAGGTTATCATGTGGAATAAATGCCTTCTAGAAGCATTCTCCTGGAAGGAAGGAAGGAAGGAAGGAAGGAAGGAAGGAAGGAAGGAAGGAAGGAAGGAAGGAAGGAACTGTAACACGAGTTCTAAACGTTCTTAATAAAAACATGCCTATAATCTCAGTGCCAGAGAAGTAAAGGCTGAGGACCAGAAGTAATTCTCTGCTTTATAATAAGCTAGGGGCAGGACCCGAGGAGGAAATTGAGGTGGGGGGAGGGAGAAGGGTATTATAAAATTAGAAATTGTCTACTGTTTTCCAAAATAATCACTATGAAGCTTTCTTAGAAATGCTAATAGAGCCAGGTGTGATGGCATGTGCCTTCAGCTCCAGTACCTTGGAAGCACAGGCAGGTGGATTTCTTTGAGTTCAAAGTGAACCTAGTCTCCATATAGAGTTCCAGACCAGAAGCTATATATATATGGCTATATGAGACTCCCTCTCTCCCCTTCCCTTTCCCCTTCTTCCAACCCCCTCCCCGGTCTCACTCACATACAAACACTCACACACACACACACACACACACACACACACACACACACACATGTGTGCACAAAACCCCCTAAAAAATTACTAAACAAAGAATAGCATGAATATTCAAATACTAGAAATGGAGGAGGAATTTCTAGACTTAGCACAGACTGAGTAAGCCATCTGCCAAAACAATTCAGATAATTTACTCTGCTTCAGTGCTTACCAAATTCAAATACTAATGACCAAACTGGTTTCTCTGGTATGTTAATACCAGGAAAAAGGCATCATGAATAATATGCCTAACTAAAAGTATCCACTCCTTTGTAATATTCTGGTTAATAAGTAATCAGAGCACTAGGAAGGTAGCTGCAGGAAATCAGGAGTTCAAGGTCAGTAGTTCAAGACCAAAGGGTCAGAGTTTAAGACTAGTAGTACAGCATGGGCTACATGAGACGGTGTATACCCAAACATACATCCCACCTCATCTCTCTCACACACACAATTCTGGTTAATAAATCCATCTCAGGGTTAGAGAGCTGGTTGAACAATTAAGAACAGTTCAATTCTCAGCACCCACATGGTGCCTGACAATCATTTGTAACTCCAGTTCCCAAGAACCTGATACATTCTTCAGGCCTCTGTGAGTACCATGTACACACATGGTACAGATAGAGGCATACAGACAAAACATAAAATAAAAATAAATCTTTTTTGAAAATCTGTTTCCTATGCAGCTGTTGTTCTAAGTCAATTACCCAGAACATTATCACTGAAATAAAAAATAAACTAAGTCTACAAAGCAAAGGCTCAAACTATGAATTTCTGATGAGGGTGTCTACCTTTTTCATTACTTGAAATGCATTTCACAGAAATATCAAAGCCAAATATTAACAACTGTGGTTAAATTCTAGCAGTATCTTAAAGTTAGAATTTTTATTTATTTTCAAATACATCAAAGAGGAACTTTTGCTTATGATACCACATGTATATAAAGAACACAAAAATCATACAGGCCAGTCAAATGCATTTTTTCCATATACACTACCTTCTCCTCTAAACAAAAATATATGATTGAAACCAATGTCTCCCTTCAAATGCCCCTCATAAGTCTTAATGTCTTCACACCTAGCCTACTATCAAACTGTTTCTCCAAAACTACTGGACTTTCTGCATCAAAACAAAACAAAACAAAAAAATCTCAAAGATTTACTACATTTAAGCCACATTTAACCACACTTCAATTTGCCAAATGACAAAAAGAGGAGGAAAAAGAGAAAAGGATTACTTCAATACTTGAAGTCCTTTATTCGTTGAATATCCCTATTCTGAGAACCCAGTATGTCCCAAAGCTGAAATCTCTTCAGCATCAGACACTCAAAACATTTTACATTGTGGAACATCAGACTGTAGATTGTTTGAATTAGGGACACTCAACCAGGACAATCTATTTAAATACTCCAAACTCTGTAAAACTACAAACACGTGAATTACTAGTTTCAAGAATCTCAGGTAAGTGCTCAAAACAAATATATAAAATTCCTGGCAAGTCCTTTCCTCTTTCTCCAGTGCGGTTGTCTGTAACAACTTCTTTCTACCTTATTGTTTGCTTCATAAAGTTACCTAGCTTTTTATTTCTCCTTTCCTGACCTCCTACATGAGCTAAAAGAGAGAGGCAGATATTAGACTTATTATATTTCTCTCGTTGCACAACCTTTCTCCTAGGTGGTCATAACAAACATTCGTGCCAAAAGAGCACTGACAACACCCACCCAAGTCTAGCTGATGAACCAGTGGTTCACTGGAGCTACTTAGAGCAGCATGGGTGACTCCAGAGCAGCTTTTTGTGCCACAAAAAAGCTTCATCTTCTATGACTCATGAAAACGGCATCACTGAATGATTACACTGGGAAGTTACAGCGTCTGTGTAACTTGTAGGCAGCTCTACTGAAGAGTCCCCATGCTCCCAGAACCGCATTAAACCCACTGAGTTACCAAGCGAGACTTAAGCAGTATCATTTCCTTGATCTGCTGTCAGTTCCAGATCTATTCTTAACTTCTCACAGCTCCCTAGGAAAGGTTGTGCAACAACAAGTGTCCCCAAATAAGGACAATCAGAACCAAAGAGGAGTTTAGGGCATCACCTCTGACCTGTTCTAAGACATGTAATAAGGCATCTGAGAGTGGTGCAATAAGGACAATATACCCGTTCTTCTACGGGTAAGAAAACATTCAAAATAGAGCTGAGACATGTGGAAGTAGGAAGCAGCTCCCTGGGCAGCCCTCTTCTATGGAGTATTGACTACAATAAAAACCTCCCTGATTAAAAGAGTCCACAATGTGGCTGAAGGACTAGTAGATGCATGTCCCTGAGAGTAGGCCTTATGGAATAAGACTGTAATCAAGTTCCAGGGCAGTTTCACGGCCTCTGCTATGGGTGATAAGAGAAGCAACTGAGGTATGGCTTAACCAATAATGGGGTGAATTAGAAAAATAAGATCTTGTCTTATACTGTACGAACTTAGCTGAGAGTAATTTTTTGTTTATTTTTATTAATTTATTCACTGTTTTTATGTATGGGTGTTTTGCCCACATACATGTATGTGTACCATATGTATGTCTGGTGCCCACAGGGGTCGGATCCCCTAGAACTGGAGTTACAGAGGGTTATCAATTGCCATGTGGGTACTAGGAATCAAATCCCAATCCTCTGGAAGAGTAACAAGTGCTCTTAACTGCTGAGCCATCTCCCTATCTCCAAGAGCACATTTTTTAAAATTCTTTTCCTGAGCATTTTCAAGTTAGGAAACACTACTAGAAAATTTTGTACAAAATTTGGAAGGCAGTGAAGAAATAGCTAACATTAGTACTCTCCAAAGTCTGCTGAGGGGCTGTGATGTAGCTCAATTGGTAGAGTGCTTGCCTAGCACACATAAAGCCCAGTGACCAATCCCTCCCACAGCATAAACCACACATGGTAGTACACATGTGTAATCCTAGCATTTAAGAAATAGAAGCAAGAAGATGCGCAGGTGGAGGCAGCCGATGCTACAAAGAAAGTCCAAGACCAGCCTGAGCCATTAGCAGGGTCATGTCTCCAAAAAGAAGAGCAATGAGTCTAGGTGTACTACCAAGCAGCTCTGGTAGTACACTGTCTCACCTCAGTGGCATTCAGCACAAGACAGGCCTAGAACTGCTCCAGAGTCATAGCAATCATCCTCATAAACAAAGATATAAAATTCTCCAAGAAAGTATCAGCAACTTAAGTAATATTTGAAACAGTAACAAATCATGATTGACAAATTCGGGCCAACGGGGCAAATCTGGCTTCACATTCTTCAGCTCCATTATACTCTTATGGGACCATCATTGTATACAGCTAGTTCTTGACCAAAACACCACTATGTGGTTCGTGACTATACTATTATACAAACTTTATTCTGGAAAGCTATAAAGTCTTTCCTTTCTTTAAAAGAAAAAATACTTGAGCAACAACAAGTTTATGTGAACTAAAAAATTATTAGGTTGGTAAAATTGTACTAATAATTCTCAAAAACAGGAATGTTTTGCTAAGTTTTACAAACCGCTGATTGAACATCTTTCAGCAACAGAGAGAGAATGGATCTTAGTAAGCTTACATTCTCATTTCTATCCACAAGAGGGAGCAAGTATTTAACAATTCTTGGAAATTTCATTATACACTTGTTTTCACATAAGACTTTCAAAAAATAGTAATAAAAAGGTAAGAAAGTCTGCCATGGCCAGGCACATTGATAGGAGCTAAAATTAGAGGGCAAAATGAAAGCTACTGTCCTAGGGTTTCACAGGTCTTTTAATCTACTGATTCCTTACATGAATGCTGACACACCTCATTTTTATAACCTACTGTAGATTACAACTTATAAGTATTCACTATAAACAGAAACTAAAAACATGATGTAAAGAGTAAATAAACTGTCATAATCTAATTTATAAACTAAAACTTTACAGGTAGAGGATGTGGTGGCACTTGGGAGGCTGAAGAAAGAGGTTCAAAGCCAGCAGTGGTAACATAGCAAGTTCAAAATCATCCCTAACTATACAGTGAGACCCTGTATTCAAAAACTCCCCTAAAACTGCTACTGTGCTAAGCAACATAGCATTAAGATTGCAGAAGGTTGTGGATATTACTATATTACTATCTTCTTTATTCAGAGTTAACTCCAACAATCTAAACCACCTGCCTTTTTCTTTAATTTACTTTAAACACAATGTTAGCAAATTAACATTTATCTCTGGAAATAACTATAGTTATTAACAGCATTTCCCGCATTTAGGAAAGGGACATCTTCAAAATGTACTAGCAATAATAAAAACATAAATGCTAATACTGAAAATTAAAATTATGTTCATTAATGACATATGAATACAGTTCTTTGGTTTTTTTACATAGAAAGGATAGATTCCAACAAGGCATAGTGATGTATACCGATAATTCAAGGACTCAAGAGACAGACGCAGGAGGATCTAAGAATCTAAAGTCAACCTTCCACAGAATAAGGCCTTGTCAGAGAGAGGGAGGGAAGAAGGAGAGAATACAAGAAGTGGGGGAGGGCTCCAAAAGGGAATAAGGAACTAGGCAGGTGACTTCAAAAAAAAAAGCTCCTCAAATTAGGTGTGTTTATATAGATGCAATGCAGGGAATGCAATATAATTCAAGGAATATTCCCAGAAAAACAAGGTATAGTTTTGGTTTGGGTTGGGTTGGTCGTTTCTCTATGTAACCCTGGGTGTCCTGGAACTCATTCTGTAGACCAGGTTGGCCTCAAACTCAGAGATCCGCCTGCCTCTGCCTCCTAAGTGCTGGTAATAAAGGCATGCACTGCCACCACCCATCTAAGGTACAGCCCAGCTAAAGTATAGGTTTAAAACAAACAAACAAAAACCTATATAGCACTCTACAGGTACAGGCAGGGTGCACAGTTTGAGGCCAGCTGGCTGCGGCACAATATATTCTGCTTTCAGGACCTAGAAGCAAAGGAAACTTAGGGGGTTCAGAAAGTCACAAGTTTCAGAAAGTTCTTGAAACATACAAGATTTGCCAGGCAGTGGTGGCGCACACCTTTAATCCCAGCACTTGGAAGGCAGTGGCAGGCAGGCCCCAGAACTACAGAGAAACCCTGTCTCAAAAAAAAAGAAAGATTCATAAGGCCCTCCCGGAAGATTATATAAGCCATAACATAACAATTGCTGGAGAGTACAGACTCTGCCATGTCAGTCTGCCTAGAAGTCATGCAAGGAGCTCCAGGGATGCAGCTTCCATGACTAAGCTAGGGTGAGCTTTTCAATGACAAATGCCTTTTAAGTCATTCATACTGCTGTAAGTAACCCCTCACCCACACTCCTGTAAGTAACCCCAGGAAACCGCCTGGTCTAGACTTGAGTGGAAAAACTGCTTTAGTCTGTCATCAGTGCCCTATCTGATGTAAACAAGTTTGTTAGCATCTCCCTAGAAAGTGTCACACAACACCAACCTAACTTCCATAGACCATCTCAGAGAGAAAGAAGTTTGAATCAGTGAAACTGACTTCAAAAGCAACTTACCAAGTTGACTTTAAGAAAACTATTAACCTCTCTGAGCTTCACCCATACACTAGTAATAGTAACCACTTTATAATCCTGTTAAGTACTGAATATGATAGCGCAAATATTATTTGCATTTTATAAGTAATAAAAATAAAGCAATCATATGACATACGGGGGGGGGGGGACAGTAAGGCAGAACTTCTTTAGATCTAGCAATCTTCCTTATCTTGAAGCTACCTTGTCTGACATTCATCACACCAACTCGTTAACAACAGCGTCCATAGGGTATACCTTTTACCATCTTTTTACTCCAACTAAAATGGATTTTTATATTTCAAATCCTTGTGAACAGTAAAGATAATGTCTTTTGTTTTCATCTTTTTGGAACTATTTAGTCTATTTACATTTAATGCAATTATGAAATAGCTGATTTTAGTTCTACTATCTTGTATTTCTATGTTCAAACGGTACCCATTGTTTTTAACTATTTCTCATCTGCATTCTTCAGGCCAGTTTTTAACTATATCTACTTATAAGTAGTTGTTGAAATGAGTACAGTATTCCCCCATCACTTATCAGCCTACCTTGAATAGTCCCACACCCTTTATCTAATCTATACAAGAAACCCACTTGCCCTTCTTCCCCTTTGCTACTGTTGCCATCTATCATTATGGTATTTCCTGTAATCTTCATTTCTTCTGTAGATCCTATTTCCATCTAGTATCATTTCTTTACTGCACAAAGAGGGTCTTTTCACATTTCTATGATACTCAGGTCTGTTAGCAACAATTTCTCAAGTTTTATTTTATTTATGTATTTTTCCTTCTCCCACCCCCCACCTTTGGTTTTTCAAGACAGGATTTCCCTGTCTAGCCCTGGCTGTCCTAGAATTTGCTCTGTAGACCAGGCTGACCTCAAACTAACAGTGATCTGTCCACCTCTGTCTCCCGAGTGCTGGGATTAAAGGTGTGCACCACCACCGCCCGCTCCAATTTAATATTTCTGAGGTAAGAGATTAGGTACTAGCAACACGGAGATGAACACGACACAGCTCTAAGTCTCAAAGCAGTCGATAATAACTAACAAATTGATGTTTATTTCCATATACAAATGACACAAATCTAACGCTGCCGCATCTTTTGTTTGTTTCTTGGGTGCTTATGTTTTTGTTGTTATTATTTGAGATGGCTTCCCTATATATCCTGGCTATCTTAAAACTCAATATTATACATACCAGACTGGCTGTGACCTTGTAGGAATTATCAAGCCTCTACCTTCTCAGTATTAGAATTACAAGTATGTGCCACCATTACTAGCTTGTCTGGGGGTTTTAAGTTTATTTGGTTGGCTAGTCTGTTGGTTTGATTTTATTTATCTGGCTTTGCTTTTTGTATTTGTGTTGATCCTTGTCTTGTTACTATAACAAAATAAATGACAAGAATCAACTTTAGGAAGAGCTAACTTTAGCACAGAGTTCCAGGATAGTCTGTCACGGCTGCAGGATCTTGAAGAGGGAGCTGGTTACATGCATGCAGGATCACAGGAAGCACAGTGTGACGAATGCTGGCACTCTGCTTACTTTCTCGTTTTTATGAATTCCAGGACTCCCGGCCCATGGAATTGTACCAACCACAATTAAAGAGAGTCCTCCCACATCAACTAACTTAGTTGAGATAATAATATCCCATAGGCAGGCCCAGAAGCTAACTAAATTAAGATCAATTTTTTTCTAGATGTGCTAGGAGGCTTGTCTCCTAGTTAATTCTAAATCATTATCTAGTTGACAATCAATATTAACCATCACAATCTATTTCTTGTTTTCTTGGGACATAATCTCAAGTAATCCAGGCTACTAGCTAAGTAGCTAAGAATGACATTGAACGTCTGATTCCTCTGCTTCTCCCTCCCAAGTGCTGGGTCTAACAGGCATGTGCTACCTACCACACAACCTGGCGTTCTGCAGTGCTGGGATGGAACCTAGTCAAGCACTCTGCCAACTAAACTACATCCCTACCCCTGACCTTTTGCTTTTATTGAGAAAGAGTCTGACATAACACAAGCTGGCTTCAAACTTGCTATGTGGGGAAGGCTGGCCTTTAAACTCATAATCCTCCTGCTTCAGCCTCCTAATATCAGGACTGTATGCACGTTCCACCAAGCCCATCTTAAAATTGCTACATGCTAATGACAAAATCAGGATTTGAAAAAAATCGTTAATTTCTTTCAAGTAATTAACTGGTTTTAATTCAAGCTCACTTAACTAGAGTTCAAATGAACACTCTGTAAAAATATGCCCTATGTTTACAAAAAAAAAAAAAAAAAGACCATTAGGCACCAGGAATACGCCAAAATGAATATGGATCTAGTTCTACACTGTATGTAACTCAAAGATTAGTAAGAAAGACAAAGCAGTATCTTCCAGGTAATGTGACAGCTACATTAAAGAATGTGTGTATACAAATAAGAAACACAGAGAAGGAAGCAAACACATGAGAAAGGACTTTGCACAGACAATGTCTATGCAGAAATCTGTGAAGACAGACAGGCAGACAATAAACACCTGACAAATACAAAAGTTTTTTGTGGGATAATCTTTGTGTACACTGTGAAGATTTGTCACTCGAACTGGTTTAATAAAAAGCTTTATGGCCACCAGCTAGGCAGGATTTTCATGGAAGAGTAGATGCTGGAAAGGGTGGAGACATGAAGAATGGCCAGTCGGTCATGAAGGAAGCAGAAAAGCAGCATGGGCTGTAGAGAGTAGAGGTAATAAAGCCACGAGGCAGAAAGTAAATTAACAAAAATGGGTTAATTTAAGTTAAAAGAGCTAGTTAGAAACAAGACTAAGCTATAGGTCAAGCTTTCATAATTAACAATAAATCTCCATGTTGTGATTTGGGAGCTGACAAGGAGGGCTAGAAAAATCTGCCTCTAAGTTTTGAAGTGATGTAAGTTCAAGAAAATTACAAGCACCAAAATATTTATTTAAAAAGCTTTTTCATTTTGTATACCAAGCACAGTTTCCCTTCCTCCCCTCCTTCCACACCCCTATCTCCTTTCCCCATCCACTCCTGTGGGGGGAAGGCCTCCTTCCCTTAGGGAGTCAACCAAGTCTGACATACCAAGTTGAGGCAGGACCAAGACCTTCCCTCAAGACGAAGCATGGGAAATGGGCTCCTAAAAATGAGTTCATGCACCCAGAATAAGTCCTGGTCCCACTCCCAGGACCCCCCTTAAACAGATCAAGCCACATAACTGTCATCCACATTGAGAGGGCCTAGTTCAGTCCCATGCAGGTTCTCCAGCTGACAGTCCAAAGTCCATGAGCTCCCACTAACTCAAATCAGCTGTCTCTGTGGTTTTCCCCATCATGATCTTTACCCCCCTTGCTCATTTGATCCCTCCTCCCTCTCTTCAGCTGAAGTCCAGGAACTCAGCCCAGTGCTTGGCTGTGGGTCATTGCATCTGCTTAGATCAGTTACTCAATGAAGGTTCTATGATGACAATTAGTGTAGTCACTAATCTGATTATAGGGGAAGGCCAGTTCAATCTTTGCTGGGGTCATCCTTGTAGATTCCTGGGAATTTTCCTAGCACCAGGTTTCTCCCTAACCCCATAATGGCTCCCCCCAGCAAGAAATCTCTTATTGCTCTCCCTCTCCATCCTTTCCCCTACTTGGTCTTCTAAATCCCTCATGTTCCCATCCCCCATCCTCTCCCTTCTAACCCCTCTCCCAGTCTACCCAGGAGATCTTAACTATTTGCAATTCCTGGGGCCCTCCATGTATGAACCTCCTAGGGTCTTCCTTTTTACCTAGCTTCTCCAGGGTTGTGGATTGTAGCCTGATTATGCTTTTCTTTGTGTCTAATATCCATTTATGAGTGAATACATACTGTGCATGTCTTTCTGGGTCTGGATTACCTCACTCAGGATGCTTTTTTCTAGTCCCATCCATTTGCCTACAAATTTCATGATGTCATTGTTTTTTTTAACCACTGAATAGTACTCCATTGTCCAAATGTACCACATTTTCTTTATCCATTCTTCGGTTGAGGGGTATCTAGGTTGTTTCCAGGTTCTTACTATTATTTGTAACAAGTATCAAAATATTACTAAAGTACATACATACAGTATATACTACAAAAAATGAATAGGCTATAGAAGGCCAAATAACTGGCATTGTCAGAGCCAAAAATATTGTTTTATTTTATATAGGCATTTTAGTATGAGGTTAAAAGATGAGACAGGAGCTGGATGGGGTGGTGCTCATCTAGAGAAAAGAGTATGAGTTTTAGGATGGTCTGTTATATAGAGTTCTACAACAACCTAAACCTTCATCTGGGCTTGGATACCAACTCAAAAATAAAAAAACAAGGGGTAAGAGGTGAAAAATGAGGCTCTCCTCCTCTGGAAACCAGAAACATACATAAACTGGGTAGTGGTTGTGCATACCTTTAATCCCAGCACATGGGAGGTGGAGGCAGGAAGATCTCTAAGTTCGAGGCCAGTCTGGTCTACACAGGAGTTCCACAACAGCCAGGAATACACAGAGAAATCATATCTCAAAAAAGCAAAAACTAAAATAATAATAAAACAAAGAAAAGAGGATTACCTAAAAACCATATGAAATAGATGGAATGAAGGGGAAATGGACAAGACAAATAGACAAAGGTACATTAGCACTTTCAGAAGAAAAAGAGGACAGAAATGTGGAATCATCTAAAACAGAACACATGATCAGTGGATAATATTTTAAAGTGGAGAAGACTGCAGTTAAAACTGGAAAAAAGTTAAGAAAAAGGAGTCAGAGGAAAAGAAGCATACAGAAATCCAAAGAAATATGATGGAACACATTTCTAGAGAGATGACTTAAGTAGAAGGACGAAAGCTAACAAAGTTCACTGAATTAGAACAGTTCAAAAGATTAGAAATGAGCAAAGTATGCTGCAACTGTTTGAATACTGTTTGTTCTCTCAAAAGTCATACTGGAGTTTAATCTCCATCATGAGGGATTAAGAGGGTGTAAAGTTAATCAAGCTGTAGAGCTTAGATGGCATAAAGCCCTCATGGATCTGTAAGGGAAAGATAAGAAAACACATAAAGCAATACAAGCATTGTCATTTGTCTGGAGACAGCATTCATCATCTTGGGGCTCTGCCATCATCAGTTCAGACACACCACTGGTAAGGCTGAGGCAGGGGTTCATTTGAAGCTAAGAATATGAGGTTAGCTTGAGCAAAATATTAAGACTCCATCTCAGGAAAAAGAAACAGGGGGTGTAGTGGCAAACCTATAATCCTACCACAACTTTACAAACGGTTTGTTTTATTTAGTTTTGCTTTGCTCTATTACGTTTTGTTTTTTACAAAGTCTCATAGCCCAGGATGGCTTCTAAGTCACTCTGTAGCTGAGGCTAGCCTTAAACTTCTGATCTTCCTGCCTCTACCTCCTTTAATCTGCCAGTCTATAGCTTTCCAAGTAGCTAGTAGGTAGTTAGACCATTAGCAGTAGGCAACGGTCAATAGAAATAAACCAAGTTTTTCAAGGTAACTATAGTACCTACAGCTTTGAGTTCTATCCAATCGAAAAGCAACTACATCTATTACTAATCTATATGGCTGATGCAAGCTCAGCAGATCCAGAAGCTAAGCAGGCACTGTCGATTTCCAGCCCTCCTACACCATCAGTGAAACCAACCCAGGTTTAAGGTAAGACTTTTGCAAATGGAAGACCCCACTAAACCAGTGGCTTTGCTTTAAGCCAGGCAAGTACAACCTGCAGCCCAGAGGATACAGGCACCCCAGAACAACTGTGAATATGGCCCAGCACATTCACAGACCACATTGTCATACAACAGTGTCAGATATTCCCCCAAAGAAATGCTGAAACAAAGTATTTTATACTCCATCTCTCAGGCAAACCAAAGTTCTACCAAATTTGCTCTCTGCCCACAAAAGTTGTAAATCCACTTCCTTTCACAGTCAACTGTAAGTACACACACATCAAGAACTCCGGGTGAATAGGTAGAGAACACTTTGCCTGGTCAAAATACAACTTTATACTGGCTGTTACTCTAAATAAACCTGAGTTTTAAAAAAAAAATTTTTTTTTCACTACTCAAAAGAGTGAGCAATAACCAGAGGAATGTTTAGGCAGCTAGCTGCTTTTGAATCTACTTCCAAGAACTCTACAAATCCTCATTCATCAACAAATTAGATAATAACCTAATAATTTTGTTGAGCATGTTTCTACTAATTCCCATGGGCTTCCCCAAATTCCGTTAACCAAACACACTATAACTATTTCTTCTTTCAGAAAGTCATCTGTCTGTCAAAATTTCATTTTTAATGGCACAAGTTTAAGAACTGTAAGGTCTAATAATTATCCTACCTGCAAGGTAACATCTTAGCACCCTATAACATGGGTACTGGCAGAAGAGAACTGACTCCTACACCAACAATGAACCATAGCAATACCAGTGGTCAGAGAATCAGCATTTTCTTGTATACTACTTCCCACATAAAGTAGACCATCTGCACATGCAGTGAACTACATTACAGAAAAGAATTCAGAACCAAGAGAACGCAAGTATCTTACAGTAGAAAATACACATGTAATACACATGAGAGGCTTCACTCCAGTGGGAGCCATTATCTGTTTTCTAAAAGCTTTTCACTATGTTGAGATCTTTGAAAAGAGAGACAAAAGCAAACTGGGCTAGCATGGAGAACTATATCACTGAACCACAGAGAAAGTTTGTTATAAAAATTACACATTAAGAGCCTAATGTCGTATCAGGTACATTCAAAGCAGTCCAAAGCTAGAAGTTAAAGTTATAATTCTCCATTGACAACTTAAAAGATTATTTAAATTTATTTTCACCTCATTTTAAAAAATCAAAAGGTAAGCCAGGCGATGGTGGTGCATGCCTTTAATCCCAGCACTTGGGAGGCAGAGGCAGGCAGATCTCTGTGAGTTCGAGGCCAGCCTGGTCCACAAGAGCTAGTTCCAGGATAACTACAGCTGTATACAGAGAAACCCTGTCTCGGAAAAAAAAAAAAAAAGGATACACCTAAATTGGGGTATGCTTTAAGGTAAAAGAGTATTTGAGTATTTGGTGTTTAACCATAAGATCCTGAGTTTAGATCCCCAGAATTCATGTTTAAAAATATGTTTTTATGCCAGGCAATGGTGGCGCACACCTTTAATCCCCACACTCGGGAGGTAGAGGCAGGCAGATCTCTGTGAGTTCAAGACCTAGTCTACAAGAGCTAGTTCCAGGACAGGCTCCAAAGCTACAGAGAAACCCTATCTCAAAAAAATAAACAAATAAACAAACAAAAAATAATAAAAAATTTCATGAAATATATTTATGTATGTATGTATGTATGTATATAGGCATGGCCAAATGCACTTGAACCACAGTGCTAGAGCGGTAAGGGGGATGGAGACAGGAGGAGTTCTGGAACTTGCTGACAGCCATTCTAGCTGAAATGTTAAGTTCTAGATTCAATAAAAGATTATGTTTCAAGCACAAAATGAAGAAGATAGAAGAGGATACCTGTCTTTTTCAGAGAACAATAATCAAAATACTAACTCCAGCTGGTCTACCTAAATGCACCCTCTGACAACTATACTCTATAGAGGTATAACCATATATTACTATCTAAGAAACACTCAAATATTTTATATTATAAAGATACTAAAACAGCCGGGCGGTGGTGGCGCACGCATTTAATCCCAGCACTCGGGAGGCAGAGGCAGGCAGATCTCTGTGAGTTCGAGACCAGCCTGGTCTACAGAGCTAGTTCCAGGACAGGCTCCAAAGCCACAGAGAAACCCTGTCTCGAAAAACCAAAAAAAAAAAAAAAAATACTAAAACATAAAGAAAAGTATTGTTTTATTGAAGGCAGTAGCAATGATTTTCTTTTAAAGGGAATCATTTCTCTTATGGGCAAACTTTATGAGAAAATAATTCCGGGCTGGAGAGATGGCTAAGCAATTAAGAGCATTGCCTTTTCTTCCAAAGGTCCTGAGTTCAATTCCTAGCAACCATATAGTGGCTCACAACCATCTGTATTGAGGTCTGGTGCCCTCTTCTGGCCTGCAGGCCTACACGCAGACAGAATACTGTATACACAATAAATAAATAAATAAATAATATATAAATAAAAATACTGTATACATAATAAATAAATACGTATTTTTAAAAAGAAAGAAAGAAATTAATTCCCGGATGGCCACTTTGTTCATGGGGCAATAACAGAAAAGGCCAGGGGAAAAGGCCTTTTCTGTTATTGTCAGTAATCAAGTAGGTAGGATGACACAGAATGGTCATTACTGAATTCCTTCCCTGCTAAGGGCACCTTTTGATGAGCATTTACATGGGTCACAAGTTTCTTCATATCTATCCATACTTCTTCCCCAAATGTCTTTCTCAGTAATTTTCCAATCATGCTCTTTCCAAGCCCCTGACCATTCAGTCAAATGATTGGCTATATAGCCCATCAATCAGTAAACAACCCCGCATCTGATTATTTCTCCTTCAAAGCAAATGTACAGTCATGTGTACTGCTGAAGTTCTACCCAACAGAACAGTGTCTTTCAGGGCTGTCCCAGAAAGCAGTTTTAATGTTGCAGCTGCTGGTGCCTGCAAATCATGCAAAACCATCTGTAAACCAGGTCCTAATCTTCTCTCCCTCAGTCAACCAATCATAGGACACAGCCTATGAGGCTATAGATCCACGTTTGGAAAGCCCTTTAACAGCATTAAACAATAGGTATTTGGGGGAACTCCTTCATGTAACTTTTTGTGCACTCAGGACTTGCTCGGGCCTCATCACCTATATACCGCTTCCATTTGATAATGGATTTCTGCTGCACATGTCCTACTTTATGGCTTGATGGAGCATACAATACCGAACTCACGGTGGGCAGCTCAGTGTGCATAGTAACTTGGTGGTCTGCTGTCAAACATTCAGCCACTAAAGCAGGGGTCAAGAGCTGTTCCTCAAAGGGAAAACTGTTGTCTACAAATAATGGTAGGGCCTTGCTCCAATATCCCAAAGGTCTCCTTTTTTATTCACTTATGACGACCTGCCAAAGGCTCCATACAGCATCCCTTTCTGCCAATGACACCTCAAGTACCATCAGGTCTGCAGGATCATATGGTCTAAGTGGTAGAGCAGTGTCCTGAACCTGTTTTAGAGCCTTCTGATCCAGGACCCAAACAAAGCTAGTGGCTTTCCAAGACACTTGCTATTTAGGGAAGAAACACACCCAAGTGAAGAATGTGATATCTCCAGAATCCAAACAGGCCCACAACACTGTGCTTCTTTCTTGGTGCCAGGAAAGGACAGATGTAATAACTTATCCTTCACCTTTGAAGGAATCTCTCTGAATGCCCCACACACCTAGAAATTTCACTGAGGCCCTTGAATTGTGGTTGGATTTATTTCTCATTCTTTGGCGCAAATATGTGTTACCAACAAATTCAAAGCAGTTGCTACCTCCTGTTTACCTTGTCCAATCAGCATAATGTCATCAATATAGTAAACCAGTATGGCATTTTGTACATGAGACAGATAAACAAGATCCCTTTAGACTGTTATGATACAGGGTGGAGAATTAATATACCCTTGAGGTAAAAATGTGAAATTATTCTGTTGGCCCTGTCAGCTGAAAGCAAATAATTTCTGGGGTTGTTATGGACAGATATTGAGAAGAAATATTTTTGAGATCTGTAACTGCATTCTATGTACCAAGAGCTATGTTAAACATACTCAAGTAAGGACACCACATCTGATACAGCAGCTCAATCAGAGGTATTAGTTAATCAAGTCTGTGTTAGTCAACTATCATTCTCCATGATCCATCTACCTTCTGTCCAGACCATATAGGAGAGTTAAAGAGATAGATATGGTAGGAAGCACTATTCCTTGATTGTGACTACACTTTCCATTGTGACTACAACCTCCTGGTGGACTATGCTCTCTATCTCCCCTCTAGGAGCCTGCTTAGCCTTAAGTCTGGTTATAGGTCTAGAACTATGGATGGGTGCAGAGGGGCATCAGTATTGTCTTGCCTGGTATCTCCTCCAGGGAAAAATCAATGGGGGTTCCATAGACAATAAAAAATTAATTCCCTCAGACATAAATTTCTGTTTTAGTTAGGGTTTCTACTGCTGTACTAAAACATTATAATCAGGACATTTTCTTATTAACAGGAAAAAAGAGAGAGCCAGGGCACAGTCACAATCAAATCAAAGCAAAATTAAACTTTAACAGTACAAAAAGATCAACGCTCGACACCTGGGATTCACTTTAGTTATGCTGGCCTCTTGTTAACCCATCCAATTCTGATGGTCTAGCAGCCATATAGGACCTTCATTTTACTGGGGAGCTATTGAAGTATTAATGCTTCAGGGAATCCTAAATGAGAGCTCGAAAATACAACTCAACAATTCCAGCTAGGACTCCCAAGGAGTTCTTTCTCAGACATCGCTATTTCGTTTCAGGGATCCCAACTTATACCACAGAAAAAGAATTTCAGTGAGATGGCTCAGTGGGTGAAGATACCACAAAGCCTGACAGCCTACGTTGAAGCCCTAGGACCCACATAGTAGGAGAGAACTCCTAAAAGTTATTCTCTGACCTCTGTAAACAATGTGGCATACATCATACACACACACACGGTGTGTGTGTGTGTGTGTGTGTGTGTGTGTGTGTGTGTGTGTGTGTGTGTGTGTGTGTGTGTAAACTCTTGGGTATGTAGTACTTTACCCAATAAATTCCCTATTTGATAAATGCCAATTTTTTTATCACACACAACTTAATAAATGGTCAAAATGAAAATAACAGAATGTAAACACTTTCTATTTCAGACACCTAATAGCGTTACACGTGTTAATTCATTTTTCATATTGGGAAACTGAGGCAGATGTATAAAACAACTCGTCAAAGATCACAAGATGGATGAGTGGCAGCACTGTGACTTAAATTCAAGTGGTTTGAACCTCGAAGTCATATTCTAACTACAAGCTAGTCAATTTTATTCTCTATGCCAAAACGTTATCTTCTCAACAATCTACAACCCAAACACTAGAACAGAATGGTCTAGCCCTAAAGGACAAAGGACAAAAAGAAAGGAAACAAAGGACAAAAGTTAACTAGACACCCTGCACCACAGTACTCAATCTCCCACCCAAGGTAATCCCTCCATCATTAACTATGCCCCCTATATACTTAGCTTAAACCCTAAGCTACATCATCACAAGGAATATCATCCTCTTTTGCAGAAGTTATCTGTGTCAAACTGAAAAAGAAATAAGAATCAAAATACCATTTAGAAAGGCCAAGTGGTAACAACACGTGTGTGACTTACCATAGAGTAGTGTTATAGAACACTAGACTTGAAATATGTAAGCAAATCAAAGATTAAATGTGTGAGTCCCAAAATGAGAAAACTTATAAAGCAATAGAAGTCGTGCTATAAGAGATATAACATCAAAATAAATGTTAAAGTTGACAGAAAGAAAAACTCTAAATCTATGATCAAAACAACTAAGTTCAGGGCCGGCAGTGGTGGCGCACGCCTTTAATCCCAGCACTCAGGAGGTAGAGACAGGCGGATCTCTGTGAGTTCGAGTCCAGCCTGGTCTACAGAGCTAGTTCCAGGACAGGCTCCAAAGCCACAGAGAACAGAGAAACCCTGTCTCGAAAAACCAAAAAGAAAAAAGAAAAAAAAAAAAAAGCTAAAAGACCTGGAAAGCTAACATCATGGCACACACCTTTAATGTCTAAAGACAGAGGCAGGAGGATCTCTGTGAATTCAAGGTTAGACTGATCAACACAGCAGGTTCGAGGACAGTCAAAGATACATTGAGAAACTCAGTCTCATAAAACAAAATAAAATGAAAGCTATAGAAGTTGTCTGCTTTAACTTTGTAAGCTGTAACTAATATTACTAGAATTATTTGACAGCAACTGTAATTGTTTTAAGTAACTATTTTCCCATCTGTAAGCAAATCAAGCAGGGTCAAGTTTGTTTGATGTTTTGTGAAGGAAGAAAAAGAAAATAATAATAAAATATAATAGAAAATAGTAAATAATTCTACGATTACTAGAAGGACACAGTGGCTCACCCTTGCAATCTTAGCACTTGAAGTCTAAGGTAGGAGAATTGACATGAATTCAACATCAGTATGGACGACAGTGAGTTCCAAGCCAGCCTGGGTTAGGTGTAAGAGCCTGTCTTTTTAGATAGAAAGGTAGGCAAACAGGCATGTAGGTAGGTAGGTAAAATGCCAGCACTGAGGAGGTAGAAGCCGGCGAATCTCTGTGAGTTCTAGGACAGCCAAGGCTACATAATTAGAACCTGTCTCCAAAACAAACAAAAACTCTACACCACACATAATAAAAGAATAAGATTTGGACTTTTCATCTGATTGCATCTCTTTGTTATAAAAACATAGGGGTATGTTTTTTAACTCGGGCTATTTCTGTACACCCTCTTGTGGCCCCAGCCTGCTAGGACAGCATAAACACTACCTGACCACTACTTTAACAGACTCATACTATGCAAAAAGAATGAACATTTTTGACAAAATATTCCAAATTCTAAATTCACTAGACAGAGTTAAATTTAAAATTAATTAATCGAATTGGGTATTGTGACCCACATTTACAAGCCCAGCATTATGGAGACTGAAGCAGGGAGATCTTAAGTTTGAATCTAGCTGCAGCTATACAGGGAGACCCTGTAAGATGCCTCCACTCAAAAACTGTGGTATGATTGCTAAGGAAACAAGATGGCAGGTCCTCAAAAAGACTAAAAATTCTATTTCAGTTTAGGATTATCATGTGATACAGCAATTTTAGCTCTAGGTATAGCCCAAATAAATGGCAGTAAGGGACTCCAGCAGATATTTCATTCACTGTCACAGCATTATTCATTATTCATGATGTCACAGAATCACAGAAGATGAATGAGTAAGCAAAATATGGCATTTCCAAATATGGAACATTATTCGGCTGTTAAAAGGAATAAAATTCTGACACATGCTATACATCATGGGTCAACCTTGAGAGCATATACACTAAGTAAAATAAACCAGTCACAAAAGAGCAAATCCTGTAAAAGTCTTGTTAAATAAGGTACCTTATTCTGTCATATAGACAGAAAATAAAAATGTTGGTTGCCACATCCAGAGAGAAAGAGAAATGAGGGTATTATTTAATGTACAGAATTTCAGTTTTAAAAAAAAGATGAAAAGAACAGTGGAGATAGATGAGCAATAGTGATGATTGCACAGCACTATGAATATTTAATACCACTGAAGGGTACACTTGAAAGTGATTAATACGGAAATTATGTTACGTATTTTCCATGATTAAATTTTTTAGTTAAAAGAACTGAGAATTAAAAAAAAAAAAAAAAAAAAGGACTGAGAATTTCCACTGCTGAGGATCAAACCTAGGACCTTATTCATGGCAGCTAAGCACTAGGGAAGGGGTGGGAATTAGGAGACAATTTATTTTGTATTAAAGTTCACCTATCCACAACGTCCCAATCCTCTCCCTGTAAGTATGAACTATAATCTTCTACCCACTACTTAGCAATATTTCACTGATTCCAAAAGAAGCATTTTCTCTTTAAGCAAAATGATCAAAGCTGGGCAGTGGTGGCACACACCTTTAATCTCAGCACTCAGGAGGCAGAGGCAGGCGGATCTCTATGAATTTTAGGCCAGCCAGTTCTACAAGAGCTAGTGCCAGGTCAGGCTCCAAAGCCACAGAGAAACCCTGTCTCGAAAAACCCAAAACAAAAACAAACAAACAAAAAAGATCAAAAAGCCTTTCCCAAAAGCTTTTCATAGTTAGACATCATACTTATAACCTATTATCCAGCAATGATCAAAATCTGGATTTTTTTTCCCCAAAAGAAAATGGAAGAATTTTAGAGAGACTGTCTTCATTGGACTTGTTAAAATATAATTTCTTTCTTCATGTCATATAATCATAATTAA
The DNA here is from genome assembly GCF_014885135.2 of Alexandromys fortis. Lineage (NCBI taxonomy): Eukaryota > Metazoa > Chordata > Mammalia > Rodentia > Cricetidae > Alexandromys > Alexandromys fortis. The sequence continues at coordinate 3,041,645 of NW_026067908.1, forward strand.
ATAAGTACAAAAATTAAAAAAGAAAATACTCAAATGCATGTAAAAGTTTCAGTTGAAGGACTTTTTCTCAAAACTTCACTAAACTTTATATAACTTAATGAAATCATAATTTCTTCCAGAACCTTTCCAATTTTTTCAATTAGCACATAAAACAATGGGTTTCATCTTGATAATCTCATACACAGTCAGCACTGCACTTTGCCTATATTCCCTCCTCAACAGACATTTGTCCCTCCTTCCCTCCTCTCAATGGAGGTCCCTGTCTACCACAAAAATAGTCCTTCTTTCATCTCATGGTATGCATGTGCACATAAACATAGATGCCTATAAATTCTCCATATTAGAGAAAACAGGCGATATTTGCATTTCTGAATCTGTCTTATTTTGTCCAACATAATAGTCTGAAAGTGAGTTAACTTTTTTTTTTTTTTTTTTTTTTTTTTTTTTGATTTTCAAGAAAGGGTTTCTCCATAGCTTTTGGTTTCTGTCCTGGAACTAGCTCTTGTAGACCAGGCTGGCCTCGAACTCATAAAGATCCCCTGCCTCTGCCTCCTGAGTGCTGGGATTAAAGGCGTGCACCACCACCGCCCGGCTTAACTTCTTTTTTCAATTCATTCTTTTTAAAGGTACTAAAACTCCACTGGTACACCACACGTCCTTGTTTTTCAGACACTCATGGGCAGCTAGGCTGGTTCCTGCAGCACGAATAACAAAACCCAGAGACAGATATTAGAGTCCAAGCTGAAGATCAGAAAAGCAAAGCAGCCAAGCCACTAGAGAGTTCTTACCTCTACCAAGGCTCAGACAAAGGGGCAATCCTAACCTCAGCCTGACTGCAGCCTGCAATGCTCTCCACCAGACCTCAGACTGCCACAGGCTCTCATCTCCTCCTGCCTTACGTACCTGTTTCAGACCAACCACACCATTCCTGTATCCACCTCCCTAGTACTGGAATTAAGGGCAGTGACTCCAGAGTACTGGGAATACCTTTGTGTGAGTTTCTATTTCTCTTTTTAGAGAGAGTCAACCTCCTGCAGCCCAGGGTGGCCTTGAGTCCTGGGACTTAAGGTATGTAACCACTCCCTGACCTCTAGTGGCTTAGATCTGAACACTGATCTTCAGGCAAGCTTTATTTATTAAAACACAAATAAAATATCTCTATAGGTTCCATATTTTGGCTATTGTAAACAACAACACTAAACAAGCAAGTGCAAATATTCTTCAAATTTAATTCAAAATTGTGTCCTTTCTACACAGGAATGCTAGCTTCTCATAGTACTAGTGATTCTCACAAGTACATGAAATAAAATATAATTTTACTATATTCACGTTGGGAAGGTATTCAATTAAACAAAGATTACCCAGCAATTTATATGTCATGTCTTATGTTTGAGTGTACATGTATATGTGTGCACAGGCGTCTTTGTATCAAACCTAGGGCCTTACACAGGCTAGACTAGGCAGCGCTCTATCTACCACCACTCACACCACTCAGCTAATTTCCCAAGTCTAGACGTATAAACTTTACAACAAATTTCTTCATTTTCTCATAATAGATAATTGCTTTTTTCTTTTTTTTGGTTTTTCGAGACAGGGTTTCTCTGTGGTTTTGGAGCCTGTCCTGGAACTAGCTCTTGTAGACCAGGCTGGTCTCGAACTCACAAAGATCCGCCTGCCTCTGCCTCCCAAGTGCTAGGATTAAAGGCGTGCGCCACCACCGCCCGGCCTGCTAATTTTTAAATACTAAAAAGACCTACAATACAGAAGACTACAATGATCAGTAAAAAAGACTAAACAAACAAAATAATGTGATATTTAGTTAGTAAGAGGATCACAAGTCCTAAACACACAAAGATTTAATGTGCTTAAAGTACACGGTCTTCTAAATAAACTTTTTAATATATGAAAATTGTTCACACCAAATGCCATTAGTATTTTTTCCAATTATATTTTCCAAAGTGCACAATATATCACTGGCCTATAAGATCATTCCAATATCATTCTTTTTTTAAGAAATGAAAACCAGTGGAGAGCTCTTGTGTAGCATTCACAAGGCCTTGGGTACAATCCAAAAGCCATTTTTCCTTTTAAGCAAGATGGCACCAAAAGCAAAGAAGAAAGCTCCTGCCCCTCCCAAAGCCAAAGCTAAAGGGAAGGCCTTGAAAGCCAAGGCAGTGCTGAAAGGCGTCCACAGCCACAAAAAGATCAGCAAATCACCCACCTTCCATCAACCACCTTCCGGTGGCCCAAGACCCTGCGGCTACAAAGGCAGCCTAAATGCTCCCGGAGGAACAAGCTTGACCACTATGCCATCATCAAATTCCCCTGACCACCGAGTCAGCCACGAAGAAGACACAACACAACTGTGTTCATTGTGGACATCAAGGTCAACAAGCACCAGACCAAACAGGCTGTGAAGAAACTCTGTGACACTGATGTGGCCAAAGTCAACACCCTCACAAGGCCTGACAGAGAAGAAGGTGTACGTTTGGCTGGCTCCTGATTATCACGCTCTGGATCTTGCCGACAAAACTGGGATCATCCAGACTGAGTCCACCTGGCTAATTCTAAATATACACTTTTTCACCATAAAAAAATAATAAAATAAAAAATAAACCATCTTTCAAAGGTAAAGAAAATATTATTGAAATTTAAGAATTATCAATATAGTCATTTTGATTTCCAAACCAAAAGTCTTGATGCCTCAAAAATATTCCTCTACCTCTGAGAACAAGGACCCTAGATTTTCCATCCTTTAACTAATATAAGAGTTAATCGTGAGCCAGGTGTGGTGCCATACACTCCTGTAAACCCAACCCCAGAGAGTCAATCATATGGGATATATATGTGTGTGTGTGTGTGTGTGTGTGTGTGTGTGTGTGTGTTCATCTTGAAACTCTGCCTCAAAAATAAAATCAAGTAAGTATAGTGACTGGCAGATGACAGAAGACAGCTACAAGTTATTAGAGGTTTTCAAAGTTTTTGAAATCAAAGTTATAATCGCATTAGGGCTAGGGTAAATTATACTATGTGTTGCTGTCCAGAGCCTTTCCCATCAAAACACAAACTGGGTAAAACTACATCTAAGAAGGGGACACGGTGGATCACAATTTTAATCCCAGTACTGCGGGAAGCTGAGGTAGGAAGGCTGTATTAAATGCCAGCCTGGGCTACACAGGGAGACACTGTCTAAGAAAGATGAAAGACCTCGAGCTATTCTAGAGCCTACAAATGCCAAAATTCCATGACCATCTCTTCTTTTTAAAACCATCCTTTCTGAGTTTGCAGGTTGCAGAACAGTCAAAATGTACATACAAGCATATTCCTAGTGAACCAGATAGATACTAGAGAAGGAAAAGGAGCAAATTCTTGGAAAATGGTCATCAGAACATTAAATAGAAAAGTAATACCCATAGAGACTGTGTAGTAATGCCAACGTTGGCGAAAAAGTCTACCCATATTTGACAAATGCAATGCCAAACGGTGTGTGTGTGGCCCGAAGATATTTTCTTCAGTAACTATCAAAGGACAAAGAAAACATTAACAAGCTATTGTTTATAACCCCGAATCTTTCCAGGCACACAAAGCTCTACTTTCGAAGGGTTTCCCTAAGATACATGCTAGTGTCACTACAGAAGGGTTCAGTGAGGGAATAATCTTTAGTTTAAATTAACTCCTGAGGAAAGGACTCCAAACAAATTAGATGCCAGCCTGGAGACACTGTCTAAGAAAGATTCAAGTCAGTAGGGGAGGGGAATCTGCAAATAGGAAGGGGTTATTAAGTGTGTGTGTTCAGTGCAAAGATCCATCAGAACACACTGCACAGCAGCCTCCTTTTTTTTCCACCCTCCAAAGATTCCAGCAAGGCCTGCGGAGTCTCAACTGTTTACCCCTCTTTGAACAGGACCACACAGCCCAGCTAGCCTCATCACCTCCTCATCACGCTGCCTGTTCACTCACTTCATACAATACACCACACCCATAGCAACACACACATCAGCTTCCTCATGGAACAACCCAAACACCCCATAATTAACCCCATATTCTACACATTCCTCATAAAACTAAGAAAGAGCCCACATACATAGTAACCCCCAAATCATAGCATCCCCAAACCTAAAATTCTCATTCAACCTCACTCAACACGTTCTACACACACCCACAAAATACAGCATATGAAATACATGTTCCCCATGGTTCACAATATACACACACCCTGAGCCACACTAGGTAGAAAAGCCCACATTACAACCATTGCGGTGCTCACACAAACGCTGAGGAAGAGGCCACCGCGCCGCCACCCCGAAGCCGCCAAATTGGAGGTGGGGAGCGAGCAGAGCCAGACACTTCACCTGAAAATCCGCCAGGATCATCTCCCGGTCCATGTTGGACGCCATGGCGGCCGCCGAGCTCCGCGGCTCCGGGAACGAAGCGCGCACCTGGGAGCGAGACGGCGCCTCCTGCGGCCACACAGGCGGCCGCCGCCGGGTGGCGAGGGGCTGGCGGGAGAGCCGGCGGGAGGACTGGCGGGCAGGAGGGGTGGCCCGGGAGGCTAGGTGCTCATGCACTCGGTAACCTTCAGCCGCCCTGCGCCCGCCTGCGCCCCGCGGAGCCCTGGCTGCAGCCGCTGGGACGGGGAGGCTGGTCTCGATGCCGGGCTGGTCCTTCCGTCGCCGGCCGGGAGGAGGACAGGCTGCGACAGCGCGCGCCCGGCTCCCTTCAGCCGCGGCTAGCCCGGCGGGGGCGGGGAAAGCGAGAGAACGAGCAGGCGGGCCAACGCCACAGCCGCCTCCGCCTCCTCCGCTTCCTCCCCGGTCGCCGCCTCCGCCCCTGGTTGGCCAACGCCAGGGCTGTCGCACATTTTGCTTGTCATCGAGGTCGCAAAGCGGCGCTTTACGGCTGTCACGTGACTGCCCTCCTGTCAAGCGCCAGGCGCCCGGCTAGCGGGCGGGGACGCGGGCCTGGGTGGCTGGGAAGCCGATTTGCGTCCCCCTGAGCCGGAGGACCCGCAACAGGTTATTCCGGTTTGGGTTGTCGCTGAGGCCTCGAGGTGCCGCCTTGCCCCTGGCCGCGGCCGGAATGTGATTCGGCGCCTCACGTGGTTAGTCACACGCAAAACATCCAGCCGCAGCCCAGCCAACTCACCCGTAAACCGCCTGACAAGCAGAATTTCTAACATGATTGTTTTCCTCGGACAGTTTCACCAAAATACAGCCTCGTATACGGTCTCTTACTCTCAACCTCCTGGTCAAAAGCCCTTTAAAATTCTGTCATTCCCGATCTGGAACCTTTTCCTGAGTCTGCATCCTCAGGCACCAACACTGAGGTACACAGAGGGCCATCCTTGTGTCTGTGGAACTTAGAAACTGAGAGGTGACATTCCAGACCTCAAAAGGATGTTGAACATTTTAAATTGATATTAAAGGGGAACTATTTCTACTGCTATAATATGAGCATTTATAATATGCTTTAGACATGAAAAAACTCGAATACCGTGTTTCATATAAACTATTTAAAATACTTTGATAAGTAAAACTGTGTAAGTACTCATAATTACTGAAATGTTCAACATATGGTCAGAAATTGGCAATCTCTGTACCTAAAATAGCCAAAAATCTATGAATTATATGACAGTTTGTAATGACCATCCAGGACAAAGAAAGGGTGACAGAACATACTCAATCTTGACGCAAGATAGTAGGAGCTTAAAGACTTTTAAAGGGGAAGGGGGGCTAGAGAGATGGCTCAGTGGTTAAGAGCATTGCCTGCTCTTCCAAAGGTCCTGAGTTCAATTCCCAGCAACCACATGGTGGCTTGCAACCATCTGTAATGAGATCTGTGCCCTCTTCTGGCTTGCAGGCAGAGTACTGAGAATACTGTATACATACATACATACATACATACATACATACATACATAAGAAAAGACTTTTAAAGGGCACATACATGCTCTGGAAAGTCTGTTAAACTCTAAAACTGTTAAACAAAAACAGAGACTGATGAAGTCACCCTAAGGAATTAACGTCTAAGATTCTTTTTTTTTTTTTTTTTTTTTTGGATTTTCGAGACAGGGTTTCTCTGTAGCTTTGGAGCCTGTCCTGGCTCCAAATATAATATATATAATATATATAAATAATAAGAAAAAGAAAAAGAAAAATAATAATAATTTGGCCTACAGTTCTATAACTTGTATCCTTTTTTAAAATTTTTTTAGAATTGTTTTATGACTGTTTTGCCTGTGTGCATGTATATGTACCATATGAGTGTCTGGTACCCCTAGAGGCCAGCACCCCTGACAAGGGATGTCCGAACCCCTGGAACTGAAATTATGGATGGTTGTGAGCCACACAGTGTGGTTGCTGGGAATAGAACCCTGGTCCTCTACAAGAGCAACAAGTGCTCTAAGCCAGTGAGCCATCTTTTCAGTCCTATAACCTGTATTTTAATGTACAGGGTCACCCAAATAAAAAGTACAGTTCTTGTGCCTGATGTGGCAATACATGCCTTTAATCCTAGCATTTGACGTACAGAAGTAAGCAGACCACAGAAAGTTCTAGGCCAGCCTGGGCGACATGGTAAGACCTTGTTTTTAAAAAAGACAGAGAGAGCACAAGATAGAAAAAAAAAAAAAAAACAACCCTCTATAGTCTTTTTTAGCTGCTATCCCGAAATGGGGAGATTTTGAAATTTTCATATAGGAATCATGAGGTGAAACACAATGCCAACAAAATAAAAGAGGCAATTCAATTACCCCATCAGTGTGTTGCCTCAGAACAAAGCAGGTGAATCTGGGCATTAGTGGTACACGCCTTTAATCCCAGCACCCAGGAGGCAGAGGCGGGTGGATGTCTCTGAGTTTGAGGCCAGCCTGGTCTACAAGAGCTAGTTACATGACAGGCTCCAAACCTACAAAGAAACCTCTCAAAAAGCCAAAAAAAAAAGGGCAGGTGAATAACTTCGGTTGTATGTATGGCCACCATTAGTGCAAACCTGTAGTGATATTTTATGGTTTTAACAAATAAATCTTGTTGTATACTGTTTTATTTGGACTTTTTTGGGGGGTGCCTGCCACCACCTCTTAAATGAATCACACACATGGGCTTGTTCTTAGTTATAACTGCCCAATCTTAGCCTGGCTTGTTTCTTATCAGCTTTTCTTAACTTAAATTATACGGACTACCTTTTGCCCCTGGGCTTTTATCTTTAGTTCTTTACACCTTTCTTCTTCCTCCATGGCTTGTTACATAGCTGGGCAGCTGGCTCCTGACATCCTCCTCTCCTTGTTCTCTTGCTCCTCCTTCTATTTATTGTCTCTGCCTGCCAGCCCCTCCTATCCTTGATCCTGCCTCGCTATTGGCTGTTCAGCTCTTTATTAAACCATTAGGCGTTTTTTTAATTAATTTAATATTTATTAAAGATTTCTATCTCTTCCCCACCGCCGCCTCCCATTTCCCTCCCCCTCCCCCAATCAAGTCCCCCTCCCTCGTCAGCCCAAAGAACAATCAGGGTTCTCTGCCCTGTGGGAAGCCCAAGGACCACCCACCTCCATCCAGGTCTAGTAAGGTGAGCATCCAAACTGCCTAGGCTCCCACAAAGCCAATACATGCAGTAGGATCAAAAACCCATTGCCATTAGGCGTTTTAGACAGGCAAAGAATCACAGCTTCACTGAGTTATACAAATGCAGCCAGCATAAACAAAAGCAACATACCTTTACATCATTAAACAAATTTCCACAGCATAAACAAAAGTAACACAACTTAAAATAATATTCCCCAACAAAAGCTTGCCTGAAGGTCAGAGTGCAGAGCTAAGCTTCTAGAGGTCACCTTAAATCCAAGGACTAAGGAGACAGAGGCAGGGGGAATCTCTGTTAATTCAAAGCCACCCTGGGCCACACAAGATTGAATCTGTCTGAATGAGAAATAGAGCTCACACAAACATGATCCTAGCACTTGGGATCACACACCTTTAATCCCAGCTCTGGGGAGATGGAGACAGGAGCGATATGGCTGGGTGGAGAGAGGAACATAATACTGAAGGAGACAGGAGCTCAGTGCAGTCTGAGGATTGGTGGAGACAGATGGAGTCTGGAGATGCAGTGTGAGGACAGGATCACCCCTTCTGTCTGAGCATTGGTAGAGGTAAAAGAACTCTCTAGTGGCTGGCCTCTCTGCTTCTCTGATCTTCAACATTACCCCCTACATCTGACTCCAGGTTTTTATTAAGAACAATTAGAATTCGCATTACACAATGCTGCAAAGTTGTGTTTTCTCTGGAAGACATGTGACTGCCTCAGAACTCATTCAGACACTGCACAGATCCCTCTTGCCCTCCGTGTCTCTTCTCTCCATCTGAAAGTTAAAACAATGTTATGGTGTAGTAAGAACACAAGAATGGCCCAAATATTCAAACATACGACTTTTTAGAACTATTTTTCCAATACTTGTCTGTAGAAACCTGGATGAGCTGTCCAAAAGTCTTCTCCATACAAGTATATCATACACTTTATTTCAGTCAGTCTTCTCAACAACCATTGGACCCAATGAAAAGCTTCTCTTGAGAGGTTAAGAACTTGTCCAGGTTCATCACAGAAAGCGGAAAGCCTAGGGTTCTAGGCTAGGTCAAAACCAATGTTCTTCCCAGTTTCTCTGGTGACTCCCTACAGTACCACCCTCCATGATGTCAAGTTTATAAAGTAAATGAAAAGATTCTTTCCTATGTTCTAGCTATTATGATTAGATAACCAGCATCCAGAATAAACATCGACAACAGAAAAATTGAAAGGAAAACATTGAATTAACATGAGAAAGTAATCACTTTTTCATTTTTCTAAAATTCCATTTTCAGAAAATTTCACTGCAGTGCCAGAAATCAAGAGAATAGAAATTCTTTTTCCATAAGTATGCAAAATCATTTTAATCCCATTTTCAGACTTCACTAAAGTAGACTCTGGCCTAATTTAAATACAATCTTCTAAAAACTTCATGTACTACCTCTTTCTAAACTCTTTTGAGTTTTAACTTCAGTTTTCAAGTATAAGTTATTCTGATATTATTAACACTTATTTTACTAGTGACATCAGTGTAGGTATCCACAGAGGCATCAGATTCCCCTGGAGCAGCAGTTAATAGGCGGTTATGAGAAAACCAACAAAGGTGATGGGAATCAAACTCGGGTCCACTGAGCTACCTCTCCAGCCCCTATTTAACTAAACTTTTATTTGAAATTATTTTGGATTCATACCAATGACATGCCCAGATCCTGATATTTTTTGAAGAGTCAAGAACTTTATAAACTGTCCCTCAACTTGGCTTTGCCTAATGTTTCCTCAGACTTACCCTGAGTGTATGCTAGGCATGGTGACACATGCCTTCAATCCCAGGATTGGGAAGAAGAGACAGAATGGTACAGAGTTAAGGGAAGCCCTCATGGGAGCAGGGGATAGGGGAGACTATACTGCGTTTGTGGATTTTGAGTGGGAATACTCAAAGGCGATAGGTCCCTGTCATCACATGATATTGGGGTCTTCACATTATCAAATGACTTATTGTGGCGTTAAATTTGATTCTTTGATTGAGATACCTGAAGTTTTTAAAGAATGTTTTCTGTTTATTAATCATGAGACTAATACTACTACCAATTTAAATCCCTGTCTTAGTAATCAAACAGGTAGTTTATCCAGTGATTCTTAAGAGTCTAGTGGCTGATTCTGGACATCTTTTTTTTATTATGTATACAATATTCTTTCTGCGTGTATGCCTGAAGGCCAGAAGAGGGCACGAGATCTCATTACAGATGGTTGTGAGCCACCATGTGGTTGCTGGGAATTGAACTCAGGACCTTTGGAAGAGCAGGCAATGCTCTTAACCACTGAGCCATCTCTCCAGCCTGATTCTGGACGTCTTAGTAATGGGAATGACCTAAGATTTGGAGCCAAAGATACGAATTCAAGTCCTATATTTGCTGACTTTAAATCATAATTTCAAATTTCCCTCATCAAAAAAGAGAATTATATTTACTTCTCAAAGTTGTAAATTTTAAGCCAGGCGGTGGTGGCACATGCCTTTAATCCCAGCACTCAGGAGGCAGAGGCAGGCGGATCTCTGGGAGTTCGAGGTCAGCCTGGTCTACAAGAGCTAGTTCCGGGACAGGCACCAAAGCTACAGAGAAACCCTGCCTCAAAAAAAAAAAAAATCAAAGTTGTAAATTTTAAATGTGTATCACATTTAATAAATACAGAACACTGCAAGCATTACTTATTTTTTTGCAAGCATTACTTATTAATACATAATCTAACTTAAGCTTTTAAGTTATTTGCTGGCATTTTTTCCTACTTTTCAAATAAAAGGATTTTTTTTTAAGGAGTCCCTCAAGTATTCGTATGAAAAACCTGTTGGCTCTCGGAAATAAATGCCAAAGCCACAAGTATAAGCAATTTTTAAAAGGCCCCCTAGGGGGCCACCTCTGTTATCTATAAATTCAACAAAGAGAAAGACTTTAAACCAAGAAAGTATAGTTACCTCATGCACATTCCTCAAAGCTAGCCATGTAGAAACTCTTCACTGGCTGGAGTCAATGTGGGAAAAGCATGAAATAATTTAACTAAACCATATGCTTGCTGTACATCCTGTAAGATGATTCCCATGGCTCTTAGTACTTGATATCCAACTATGCAGGTGACCTGTAAGCATTTGGAGCACTCAGCTATGTTAAAAGAAAACCTGTTAATCTTCGATGTAATGGAGCGCCTGTGAGTCTTCTGAGTACGTGTTAGAATATGAGCTTACAGTGGACAGATGCTCTTAAATCTACCTCAGTGAACTAGCCCTCACCAAGTAAGAGATTTTCTTTTCAACTGGATGTGGTAGCACATGCCTATAAACTCAGGAAGGCCCCAGAGAACCTAGACAACAAAGGGGACCCTAAGAGAGACAAACACAGATATACATAGGAAGGTGAAAAAGACAAGATCTCCTGAGTAAATTGGGAGTGTGGAGGTCATGGGAGAGAAGAGAAGGGGAGAGGGGAGGAAGGGAGGGAAGTAGAGAAAAATCTATAGTTCAATAAAAACAATAAAATAAATTTTAAAAAACTCAGAAAGGACTAAGAAGCCTGAGGCAGAAGGCACAGGAAGAAAGGGGAAAGGGAAGAATATGAAGAGGAAAGGGGAGGAAAGAAGGATTTTCAGCAGTGGCACTTGATTGTCCTTATTTATTTATTTATTTATTTATTTACATACTTATTTATTTATTTTGGTTTTTCAAGGCAGGGTTTTTTCTGCAGCTTTGGAGCCTGTCCTGGAAATAGCTCTAGCAGAGCAGGCTGGCCTTGAACTCACAGAGATCTGCCTGCTTCTGCCTCCTGAGTGCTGGGATTAAAGCACTGGGCCACCACTGCCCAGCTCATTGATTGTGCTTATTTAAGCTCTCTCACCTAGATTGAACTTTGTGCTGCCAGTTCTGGTTCACACAGTAGGCAGAGGAAGCACACTCTGAAGCATCAACAAAACCAAAACTACCAAAACCAAATTTCTCTAAGAAACAGTATCTTGGAGGCTGGAGAGATGGCTCAGAGGTTAAGAGCACTGACTGCTCTTCCAGAGGTCCTGAGTTCAAATCCCAGCAACCACATGGTGGCTCACAACCATCTGTAATGAGATCTGGTGCCCTCTTCTGGCCTGCAGGCATACATGGAGGCTGAACACTATGTATATAATAAATAATCTTAAAAAAAAAAAAGAAGAAAGAAACAGTATCTTGGTTTTGGAGGTAGCAGAGAAGACTTAGCAGTTATGAGCACTTGCTGATTTTCAAAGGACCAGAGTTTGTTTTCCACCACCGACCACATAAGACAACTCACAGCTGTATCAGGGGATCCAATGCCTTCCCCTGGCCTTCTCAGGTATGTACACACACACACACACACACACACACACACACATACAATTTTTTTAAACACAAATAATTTTTTAAATTTATTCTTTATTTTTGACTTTTCAAGACCAGGTTTCTTTTGTAGCCCTCGCTGTCCTAGAGCTCACTCTGTAGACCAGGCTGGTCTTGAACTCAGAGATTCACCTGCCTCTGCCTCCCAAGTGCTGGGATTAAAGGCAAGCACTACCACTGCTCAGCCACATAAGTTTTGCTGTTGTTGTTTTTATATCCCAAAATTTTCCCCTCCTTCCTCTTCTCCCAGTCCCTCCTCGCAACCCCCCCCCATCCACTCCTCCTCCTCTGTCTCTTCAGAAACCAGAGGGCCTCCCATGGATACCAGCCAGCTACCATATATCAAGTTGCAGTGAGACTAGGCAAGGCATCTTCTATTAAGGCTGGATGAAGCAATCCAGAAAGAGGAATGGGTTCCAAAAGCACACAACAGAGTCAGAGACAGCCTCTACTCCCACTGTAGAGTTTCACATGAAGACCAAGTTACACAACTGTAATAATATACATGCAGAGGACGTAGGTCAGTTCCATGCAGGCTCCCCAGATGTCAGTTCAGTCTCTGTGAGCCTTTATGAGCCCAGGTTAGTTGGTTCTGTGGGTTTTCTTGTGGTGTCCTTTACCCTACTGGCTCCTACAATCTTTGTTCCCCCTCTTCCACAGGATTCCAGAGCTCTGCCTAATGTGTGGCTGTGGTCTATGCGTCTGTTTCTATCAGCTGCTGGGTGCACCTCTCTGATGACACTCTAATGGGTATAGCAGAATGTCGTTAGGGATCATTTGTTTGCCAGTCCTATTTGGTTCTCTCCTAGGTCTCTGCTGTTACCCGCTTCTGCCTCCTGGTCCTCTCATGGTAGGCCACATATGTTTTCAAAACGAATCTAAGAAGTTAGTGTTTTAAGAAGGGCAACTGAAGTCATAAGAAGAGCAGAATTTTATCGAACTGCTTTTACTCCTTTTAAAATTATTCATGTACTTATTTATTTTGAGACAGGGTATCTCTATGTAGCCCTACCATGGAACTCACAGTGTAGATCAGACCGGCCTTGAACTCAGAGATCTGCTGTCCCTGGCCTCCCAACTGCTTTTTATTTCTTTACATATTACCTGTGGCCAATGGGATGTTAAAATCTTCCTTCTTAAGGTCGTGTGTGTGTGTGTGTGTGTGTGTGTGTGTGTGTGTGTGTGTGTGGTTTTTTGAGACAGGGTTTCTCTGTAGCTTTAGAGCCTGTCCTGGAACTAGCTCTTGTAGACCAGGCTGGCCTCGAAATCACAGAGATCCTGCCGCCTCTGCCTCCCAAGTGCTGGCATTAAAGGCATGAGCCACCACCGCCCAGCACAAAAACTCTCAATACAAAAAGGTAGTGTTGCATACTTTAATCCAGCCTTACCAGGCTGATGCGCAATCATAAGTACTAAACCAGCCTGAGATGCATAAGGAGCCATAGGCTAGGCTGGATAAAAGCACCCTAAACCATGAGTTTTCTTTACTCAGGTATTTGGCAAAAATATTTTATTTGATGAAAGTCAGAACACATGTACACTCATTTTTTTTTACAGAATGCATACAATTTTATTCTTTCTCATTACCATGCTTCCCCCCAAGCAAGATGCCATTACATTCGAGAAGGTAATGTTTCTAAGTTGGACTAGTGCCAGTTATCACTTTAACAGTGCCAATGTCCTATCCCAGTTCCCAGAACAATCGGGTGTACAGTATGCATGGAATCCTAAATACTATAATGTTAAAAATATCTGTTTTTTAAAGGAGTTCATTTCTTTTGTTGTTCTTGCCTGATTCACAATATTCAACTTTAGTTATGCCAGAAACAGCTCGGATTTTTTTTTCCCCTTAACAATTTAAAGAAACACTGCCAAATTCTTGCTGGTTTCAACTTTCCCTAACAGCCAACCTGTTTCGAGATGATTATCCAGATGTCTCTGGCTTGTTTTTAATACTTCCACTTTACTCCATGGAACTGGGAACAGATGTTGCTTGAGGATATATGTGCCGTGGCTGGTTCTAATTAGACAACTTGTCATTTTTTCCTTAGTTTCATTTTGATCACGGGATGCATCATACATCCATGCTGGTTTGTTTGTTTGCTTTTTAAGAAGAGAGGCCAGTAATCTCACGTACCTAAAAGAGAACCTCAAAAGTACAGAAAATTGGTGCTGGATGTGAAATAAATAGGGGTAGATTTATTTTACACTTAGACCACCACCCCCACCTAAAAACAACCAAGCCTCCATCTAGTTAAAGGAATTCCAAAACAAAGGCATAGCCTTGTTAGAAAACATTTCTAACTTACTGTAAATTTTGCTTAAAATGAATCGCAGTTCTCCCTTCCCCTCAAGAACAGACGTCACCTATCCTGTAACTTTAAGGCTTCGAAGTTCGTTATGATTTCTTGTAACATACTTTCCGTTCTCCTACAACCCAGTCTACAAGACTTCTCTACTGTCTGGTGCTGCCAGTCAGGTCGCTTCTGCAGCCCTGGCAATGCCCTGACAGGTGCCAAGGCCTGTGTTGGAGCAGAGGAGTCCAGCCATAGCGCGCTCCCGGAGGAGGCGGAAGCCCCAGGCCAGGCCGCTCGAACCTGGCCAGGGAGCGCGGAGGCGGCGGAGCCGCTCGGCTCCTTCCGAGGAGACTCCGCCGGCGCCCGAGTGCTCTCCGCCCGCCAGCAGCAGGGCCGCAGGGCCGCGGGGCCTCTAGGGCCTCGGCCCGCGCTGGGTTGCTACCGCTGGGGTGCCTCCCGGTAGGGGCTCGGCGTCGCGGACGGCGACCAGCCAGCCCCGAGCCAGCAGGCCCGTCCGGGCGGCACCGATCCCGCTACGGCAGGGTTGGCAGGCGGAGCCCGCGGGCAGGAGCCGCGGCGCCGACCCGCGGACCCAGGCCCAGCGCGGGCCGAGGAGAGCGCCCAGCCGGGCGGGGGCGGAGCGAGCGCGCGGCCGGCTAGTGCGCCGCCAGGGCGGAGGGCGGGGCGTGGGCGGTGCCCGGCCTTCCCGCTCCTGCGGCGCGCTAACTCCGCCGAGCCTCCTTAAAACTCTGCCGTTAAAATGGGGGCGGGTTTTTCAACTCAAAAAGCGCTCAATTTTTTTCTTTTCAAAAAAAGCTGATGAGGTCGGAAAAAAGGGATAAGAAACCGGCACCGTCTCTGCAGAGGCAACCGAAGCAGCAGTTGCTTCAGAGGAAAAAGAAGCAAAAGAGGGAGGGAAGGGAAAGATCCTAAAGAGGGAAGACGCGCAAGTGCCCGTAGCGGGGAAGGGAGCAGCGATCAGAGATTTTGGGGAGTCGGACTACAAAAGAAACTGTCAGCCGCGGCTCGCGAGGGATCGGCGCTGCTTGATTCGGCTCGGGGACCCAGCTGGCTGGCAGCCGCTGCCTTGTCCGTGGCACAGACTAGGGACACAGGCCGGAGGACCACGGAGAACTGACCAAGTGGCACCGAGCGCCCCAGCTGCTGGACGGAGGCCAAGAAATCGGCGGGATTGGCTGCGCCCGGGAACTGTAGCGACTGCCCGTACTTCTAAGGACCCTTCCCGTCACCGGAGGCTACCGGAAAATCGGAAAAGAGGGAAAGACCGCTGTAGAGGCGACGGCTACCGCTCAGTGAGCGCTTGCAGTGGAGAGCCTGAACTAGCTCGGTCGTAGGCGGGAAGTTACTGGCGAGCTGGCCCGGTACAGCCGCGATGCTGCGGCGAGCTGCCCCAGCGGCTGGAGCCCTGTAGACACGTCTCTCGTCGCCCTGCACTTTCTTCAGGCTGCCGGGAGCCCCGGGACCCGGCGGGACCGGCATGACGGGCTTGGCGGGGGTCTGCCGCGCGCCCACCAGCCTCCGGAGACCTGCGCCCTGCCCGGCTCCCACGGCCTCTGAGGCTCGGCAGCCCGGCGGTCGGGCTCCGGGGGCTCTTTTGAAGACGCCGAGCCCGCTGGGGGGTCGTTGAGACCCGAGAGTTGAGGGCCACGGAACTGCTGCTCCGGTTTGCCTTGGGCGATCATCTTTTAACCCCCCCAGCACGTCAGCATCCAGCCACCGCGGCGCTCTCCGAGCGAGCAGCACTCGGGACTACCCCCTTCACCGAGACGGATGGAAAGCGAGTCCTGCGGAGGACCTGCTCCTGAAGTTCTGCCTCAAGTCACCATCGTGAACAAGGGTGGGTTAATGCCTTTCTTCTCTCCAATACTTTTTCTTCCGCAGTGTTTTCTGAGCTGACCTAGCCCCTTAAGTCTCCGCACATCCTCCTCACAGAGCTGTGAGGCTTAGGTACGTGACAGCTCTGCCTACATCTTACGTCCAGAATGCCTGTGTGTCTGTATGTGTCTCTGTTGAATCGCCAGAATCCTTCTTAGGGGTTAAGCTAAAAAGCTAGGAGAAGAGCCCCTCTCCAATGGGCTCAGTTTTGCTGAATAATCACGTGTGAATCGAGGGGCGGGCTTTTGGCAGGCCGACCTTACTAGTATTTACTACCAAGCTCTACTCCAGATTAACCATCCCAGTCCTTCTGTCAGCCTCCGATGCCATCATGCAGCCTGATTAAGAGCCAAGGAAAGGGGAAAAGGAGAAGCAACTAATCGTCTTTTCCCGATCGTCAGGACCCTAAAGAATGGCCGAGCCTTGGGGGAACGAGTTGGCGTCCGCAGCTGCCAGGGGGGACCTAGAGCAACTTACTAGTTTGTTGCAAAATAATGTAAACGTCAACGCTCAAAATGGATTTGGGAGAACTGCGCTGCAGGTTGGTATTCACAGAGGTGGGGAAAACAAGTTAATAAGGTTGCCTGGGTTTCTAAAGTGCCAACTTTCACGTTTCGAGGGGGTACAGATCTTCACCGTTTAAAAACCTACTTGGTTGCCATATTTTATATCTTTAAGTGGATCCAACTCCCCAAAATGACGTACTTTGGAGAAACTCGTCAAATCCAATAACATCCTCAATATGAAGAGAACCCTAGGTTTGGTCATAATTTTTGAAATGTTTTTGTGACATTGGAGATTTTAAAGTAGTCTTAGCGTCGAAATCTGTTTGTTTTGTGCTGTGTTGTTTTAGATAGCTCTTTAAACACATTATTATGGTGATTATTTGAAGTGAATACACAGCTAATAGTGGTTTTCACCTATTTTGTACCCAATAGTTGACTTTAAAGTTAATTTCCCTGACTACTAGGAAGTATGTTTTCCCTTCAGCTGCTTTATATCTTAACAAGCGACCTTTCCTCGTCTGGAATGGGATAGCCTGGGCACCAGGACAGGATGTACCTTTCACAGTTAACATCATACCTATTGTTCAGGAGTGAGGAGAAATGAAAAGCTGAATTTTCTAATCAGAGCCGAGCAGTAGTGTTTTGATTATCCCCGTGGTCATGCGGTGCTATGCTCTAATTTTCAGTAATTAGATTTACAGGCAGCAACTGACACATGTTCAGCTGCCAAGGATGTACCTGATAATATCCCCCCCCCCAAATGTTGTCATGTAACTTTGCTGAAAGGCTTAGAAACAAACAAACAAAAAAATGGGACAGTGATCTCCAGGGGTTGCTTTCATTGTGTTCTGATGGTACTCCTGGGAGCTCTTCCTATCTCCTGGGAACAGCTTTTGAAAACCCACTGGGATAAAGGCAGCAGAGCTTTGTTTCTGTTTTAAAAATTAGAAATGCCAGTGTCAGGAGATGCCACAGTGGAAGCTCACGTGGGCTGTGTGCTTTAGATCAGAGTACAGCTGGCCTTGCAGAGTTTTCACTGGAGAGACAGCTTATGCAGAGATACTAAAACATTTATCTTGATTCAGGTAGATAAAATAAGGAAGGGTTTTGTTTTTGTTTCACCAACTAAGACTTGTGTTCTGGTTTGGTGATGGTAGCAATGCCATAAATTCCAGATCCTGAAAGGTTTGCTGTTGAAAATCGGAAGATTAGTGGTCAGTTTCACAATGTAAGAGCCACTTCATCCATGTTCAGAAGAGGACAGTACAGAATCTTTTACAAACAGGACAGTTGGACAATTAAGATAATTAAATGTTGACAAGCATCTAAAAATAACTATCCACTTATATTTGTATTAACAAACTTAGATAATACCCACTTATTATAGCTTAATACCAGTACAGATAATGAGGCATACACACACAAATAGGAGTCCTTTTCACTATACATAATCCTGACTCTGAAATCGTGTCATCAGAAAGAACTTTCTTCAGAATCATTCGTAATATTACTATCACTTTCTGCCAAGGATGACAAACTTTAACCTGTGATTTTGTTTCTTACTCATCTGCAGAAGCCTTTTCCCTGCCCTGCTGTCTGCAGCCAGAATAATCACAGGCCTTCTTCTCGCACATCTGCTCTGAGAGATCTAAGGTCTCTATTTCTTGTTTTGCTCACCTTAACTCTTTAAATGTGACTAAGGCAAAAAATTAAATTAGACTGTATTAATTTGTTATAACCATAAAATATATTTCATGAGGGTTCTGGAAAAATAAATTTTGGGTCATTTTTCTACTTCCCTAAATGAAAAGGTGAAAGGGTTTTATTAAAGAGGAAATTTAATATCATGACAAAGTATGTAATTTACACTTATAAAATATTCATTATAAATATATTTTATTAATTTTCAATTCTTTAAAAACCTTTTAAAGATATCAAATCAACTTTGTACATATTTTCAAGGGTATTACTTTTTGACTCTAATAAATACTGAATGTCTAGTAAGTAACTCACTTTTTATTATATAACTTGGATTCGTATGAATATACTTAAATATAACTGAAACTAGTTCAAATGCTGGAATTTTCTGGCGTGTTAATAAGAATAAAATGTTTCACAAGTAAATGATATATTATAGTCTCAAATGCTGCTATGCATAATTTTTACTGATGAGAGATCTGTAACAGCCATCTTCTAAAATATAATACATTTAAATAACAGTAAGGAAGTCTATAACATAAGGTATTTTGTGCCTTGACAGAAAGTATTGATAGTTTATTCTGGCTTTCAAAACACTGTTAGCTTACAAATAGCTCTTCTTAAATGTTATGAGTGCAAATGGAAATTCGGCAGGGTCACCAGTTGATTATTAAGTGACTCAACCACAAGATAGGGCTGTCTGTTCCAACACACACACTAGATGTCTTACTTTTGCTTTTGCTCACTTGAATATCAGAAGGCTAGTTAGATCTTTGAGAATTTCTAGCTGATATGGTAGGATGGCTATTTTATTCTTTTCAAGACTGGTAGCCATGCAGTCATTTCCTCTCTAGTAGAAGGCATACCATCAACTTAGTTTGAAGTAAACTGATATCATAAGCAACGTAGAACACAGTGGTTTAATTAATACCTTAATAACTCAGCAATATTCTGTAATTTGAAGTGAATTCTAATTGTGGAATGTTTCTAGTAGCCAATATTTATAGTCTGTAAAGGAAAAAAAACTCAATGCTTGAAAATTTCAGGCATTACCTATTTGGAAGGAACTTGTAAAACTAATCATTTAAGAAAATGTCAACTCTGAGATTCTAAAGGATCGGGTCTACATTAAATGGCACTTATCTGGGGGTTTAAAGAAACCCAACATTATCTGTTTTCAGTAACTATTAGGAAATAAGTCTTCTCCATTTAATCTTTCAGAACCATACCCCAGGTTTGTTGTATGGGCATGAATGAGCAACTAGGAGTCTCCTTACTCAAATACCAAATTACGTTTCTTTTAGGGAATTCAAGAAGAAAAAAATAACAAAAAGGCCACATAGGTTTTCGTGAATGATAAAGAACCAAATTAGCCATCAAATTTATTCATGTTGATGAAATTCTGTTTATTGATCAATTTATCCCACCTCTGGGCTCATTTCGGATATTGCATCAATAAGATGAATTTTGGTAATTTTTCTTCTATTTTTACCAACTGGTACTTTCCTGCTACACCCCCTTCAGACTCTGTGGTATGGCTGTCAATCAGGATAGGGCAGATGGAGGTCTTTAAAGACTGCTGCAGCTCGAGCCCTGGAGGGATTCTCCCATCTCTAACTTCTTTCCTAGGTTATGAAACTTGGAAATCCGGAGATTGCCAGGAGACTTCTACTCAGAGGTGCTAATCCCAATCTGAAAGACCGAACTGGCTTCGCTGTCATTCATGATGCAGCCAGAGCAGGTTTCCTGGACACTGTGCGGGCCCTGCTGGAGTTTCAGGCCGACGTTAACATAGAAGATAATGAAGGAAACCTGCCCCTGCACTTGGCTGCCAAAGAAGGCCACCTCCCTGTGGTGGAGTTCCTGGTGAAGCACACAGCCAGCAATGTGGAGCATCGGAATCATAAGGGGGACACCGCCTTCGACGTGGCCAGGTTCTATGGAAGAAATGAGGTCATTAACCTGCTGGAGGCAAATGGGGTTGGGGGAGCCCCAAATCTACAGTGAGTGCGGGGAGGGCTTTCCCACGTGGCCTTTACTTTGTCAGTTAGTTGTTTGGCTGTCCTGACTGGTTTACTATCATTGTTAAAATATAAGGTCTTGTTTTCTTTTTCTTATTTTGGGCAACTAGCTAAATCCTTTGAAATTGCCTAATTGAAATTGCCTAATTGGAAATCTCACTACAAGTTTATGAAATATTTAAACATCTTTTTCACTGTCAAAATTCTGATTTCTAACATGTAATTGCAAATAGCTACGCCTTTCTTCTGGATATTTTATCTGTGATTTTTTTCTTTGCTTCCCTTTGCCAGTCTCAGCGCCTGACCTGTAGACCTTGTTTTAAACATTACTTGTCCTGATACATCTTTGCCTAATTAAAGCACGTCTTCAGAGGAGGACCACATTTTCCTGTGATTTTTTTTTTACTTCTTAATAACCTGCACACAACTTGCCACTTTGTAAGAAATATGTTAAAAGTTCAGAATACTCTTAAGTCTTAACATTAGAAAAGAGCACACTGGAAATCTAGTTATATTGTGGTCACAGTGACGTTATTCCTTTTTTCCTGCCCCATGTGCCCCCCCAATATTTTATTGACTAATTCCTCTTTTATTAGTATTTTGGCTTCAAAAAGGAATATGAACAGCATTTTTGAAGAACAGACTTGAAATTATTTGTGTGAATTCCTTGTAATGTCCAATCTTCCCTTTTTTCTCAAAATCAAGTCAACCAGCTGAAAGGGAGATTTCAGAAGTAGCTGTCTGAAAACAAACACCAGCTCTAAAAAGTCGGTGCTGAAAGCAACCACTGCGAAAGCGCTTCCCCTTGGGTGGCTTTTTAAAGTCAAAAAATGAAGCAATTGCTCAGACTTGTGCGACAAGTACACCAACCCAACACTGGCCTTTCCGCATGAGTTTCAAAAATGCAAAACTACAGAATGTTTAAGTATTAAAATACAAATGTCGGTGTTCATGATGGGAGACTAAAAAAAAAACTCAGCCAGAAAAAAACCAAAAGGTATATAAAGACCATAACTCCCTAGGGTCTGCAGAGTGAAAATATGGGGACTTTGACCGTACTTAATAAGCAACTCCTCCGTATGGTACTTCATTTCTTTTTACATAGCCTTCTATTTCTATTTCTAAATGGGTCTAAAATGTTGGGGGGCATTTTAGCTTAGAAAAATAAATTGTTGGGGCAACTAAAACATTTCAAATTTCCAAAAGGATCTTCTCCACAAGTAGTAGTGATGCTGCCTTATTAAAGAGAGTCTCCAAAGGATTTGGGTGCAGTCACCATTTATACATTTATGAATACTGTAGTCATGATTTGCCACACAAACAAAGATGTTTTATGTGAAAGTTCCCTCCTCTGCTTCATAAGCTCTCTGCCCTCAATTCAAAAAGAACAAAATACTTGAAGGTTTATTGAAGGGCACGGGCTCTGATGTCTGCCTCAGGAAGGACCGCGAGGGCTGCACGCAAGTGGTTGTAAATAGCATATCTTCTGGTGGACTAGTAAAGACTCTGGGATGAGAAGCATCAACATTTTCACTGTGGGGTTAAAATTTGCATTTCCTAAACTGAGTGCAATAAGATCTTTACTTCTGCCTTGTTTAACTGCAGTTTTACATGAGTTTCTTTTTATTTTCAGTGGCAGGGTGAGATTAAACTTGGAAAGTTTTGAAGATAGAAGTAGAGATGATCTGAAAGGAAAGTATCTCTAAGAATAGACTCAATACAGAAAGCATACAGTTTTAGTAAACTGAGTCTTTCCGAGGAGTAGCACTATTACTGAAAGTAGAGCTTTAAACCCCTTCTTACAAATTCCAACCATAAAGTTTGGCGATTCCAAATTTACAGTTTCATTGACTCACGTACCCTGTCTCAGCATTTACTTTATCCCATGATGTAAAATCACCTTTCGCGCTTTCAAATACAAAGGCACGAGATGTCCATAAAGCAAAAGACAAGGACTGTAATTGCTTTGTTCTCGGGTGGTCTGAGCACAGCAGAGGGAGAGGCCGCCCTATCTTTTCATCGGGCTAAGATTTGCTAGGCGTTAAAACATCTCCCCATTACCCTAACTCCTTGCAGGAAGTAGCTTTGCTAATCTGAGTATTTTAGAAATGAGTTGTGTGGTCCCCTCTAGGAAATATGAAAAGCTATGCAATCTCTCAAAAACCTCGACAGTACTCAGAACTCTTGAATAAGCAGAGAAGGGAAGGATACTACTGAGCTTAATGGGGGTCTAAATTGCATTGCGCTCAGGTCGGGAGAAGTCTGAATTTATTCAGGCGCAGAGTAAGGATGAAAAATCTAATTGAATAGAGTGCCCGGAACCCCAGGGGACCCTGCTATATCAAAGATAGAGGGTATAAAGCAGAGATACAAGCTGAGTTTTCTCCAGTGGGCCTTAATCCATGTCGGGGAAACTCAGGACCAGCCTTGGTGCAATAAACTAAAACCACTTACACCTGCAAAAAGAGGGCGGGATTGTGCACTAACAGGGTCTCAGTCCACACTCTAAAACTGGAGTCACTAACTAAGATCTCTTTCCTCTCATTTCTCTGGTGAGTCAACAGGGTTGTTTGTTTGTTTGTTTTTAATGAACTTCAAGCAGTGGTGTGATGACCTCTTGCGTGTGCGCACACATGTGCGCGCGCGCGTGCGCACACACACACCACTGTGGGTACCTGTCAAATACATAAAGTATTGTTTCCTGAGAAAGCAGTTTATTTGGCAATATGATACATTTATTTTCTCTTGCTCATATTGGATGCTGGAATTTGTGGCAGGGGACTTTCAAGTTTTCAGTTGCTGGAATGGCGTTTTAGGCTTTCACCAGGGTCCAAGAAATACTTGGGGGGAGGGGATTACAGTGCTAGAGCGAGAAAGCGTCATACTTGAAAACCTCCCTGGCTGTTCTAAGCTACCTCGATGAAAAGAGTACAGGGAGAAAGCCCTTAGTGTGTGTAGACTACCGCTTTTACCCGGCTGTTCCTGCAAACCGTCCCACGCTGACACTTAGTGAGAGGCAGAAAACAAAAATTACGCCTGAGATAGGAGTAAAGCTCGCCCAGAGCCAACCTCAGCATCTGTGGAGGGGCTGCTAACACATCTTTCGTGTCCCAGACTCAGACTCTGGCTGGGGAAGAAGCTGGTGCCGGGCGCTCCTTCTGTGCGCACAGAAAAGCCCGAGGGTGGGGGTGGAGGAGCTGCAAAACCGTTAGCTCACTTTTTTTTTTTTCCAGTCTTCGCAAAGGTCTCTTTTCTCTTCCTGTCCAAATATTTCAAATTTCCGCGCCTTAAATAACAGTCCCCTTTTATTTAGTTAGTTTCCACGGCAGGTTTGGAGGCCGGCTGGTCTCTGCCCCTCTATGGCCCCGGGGCTCCTCAGGCCCCTCGGGGCTCCTGCAACCCCCACATCACCCCGGGGCCCAGCGCGCTGCACAGAGAGCGCCCGGGCGAGCCACAGCCCCGGTCCACCACGACCTCGCTTGACCTGGGTGCCCAGGCACCCGGAGCCATCGAGGCCGCCCCCAGCCCGGACAGGAGCCGGCCGTTCTCCCACCCCCAACTTCCCTCCCCGAGCTTTAGGAGCCTGCCCGGCTCCGGGCTTGGAAGTCCACAGCCCTGCGGCGGCAAAAGGCCAGGGGCGGGAGGAGAGCGGCGAGGAGGCCGGTGGCCGCAGTCCGCGCCAGCCCCCAGCCGCCGGTAACCTTGAAGGCGCCCTCGAGAGTGCGCGCGCGGCGGCTGTGGCGAGCGGGCTCACCCCGCTGGGCGGGAGCTGGGAGCGGGGAAGGGGGAAGCCGGCCGGCCCCAGCGCCCAGGGAGTTGGGGGCGACCCTGACAGCCAGCTCCCCGCGCTGGCCCTGGCGCAGCCACCCGGCTGCACGGTGCTGGCCCCGGGGCTGCGGCCGGAGGGCGGCGCGCGAGCTGGGGCGAGCAGGCCGGTGAGCGCCCGGCTCTCCACGGAGGTGAGCTGGTGGCCCGAGCCGCAGACCGGCTGCAGCCACTCGGTGCCCCACGGCCACCAAAGCCAGCGCTCCCCTCCTCAGCTGGCAATGACAGCTGAGGACAGTCCAGCTCCCAGCCTGGCTAAGAGGCAAATTCTTCTCTGGCTTCTTAACCTTTTGGACTATTCGCAAAATTGCCCCATGGTTTTGCTTTTCCTCGGTGTTTTACTAGACATCCGGAACCGAAAATGCACGTTCATTTGGAAAGACCCCAGACTGAATAGCGATCTTCAGGGCTGGGGAAGGTGTGCAGAAGAACACCTAGGAGTCTTAATTTTATTTTCTTTCAGTCTTAAGCGATGCCTCAAAAGAATCATCCTTCTCTCCCAACCTCCATATCTGGATATAGTCTTGGTAAAGGAAGACTACTACGAAATATTTTGCCATCTGTGTAGAAACAGTGTGTGGATCTTAGGTGTTTGAATGTGGTTTGGAATTTTCTGTGTCTCACCAGACATTTAAAAAAGAAAAAAGATTTAAAAAAAAAAAAAGCCCAGCTTGGTAATGGCCGGCAAGTGAGCAAAGGTTATTCCTGCTACCACAACACCTGCAAAAGCACAAGTGGAATTCACATATTTTGCTTCCTGTGTTCTAAAATGGATTCTGAACCTTCCAGAGACAACAGGACATAGAAGGAGGGGGACCTGAGCTGAAAACATAGTTTGTACATTTTAAAAATTACACAGGTACTAGATACTAAAACTGTTTCACCTAACCTCCGTGTTTCTGTCTCACTGATCAAGGCAGAATTTTAACTTAGGCCTACTTAATAACTGTATATACAGCCCTTTTCTCTTCCCTCACACCCCACTCCCCAACCACCACACACACACACACACACACACACACACACACACAAATACAAAACAACCAGCCCAAAACAGCAGCTCTTTGGGAGAGGAAGTCAGAAACGACCAATCTTTATCCAAATACACTTCATTTCTTCTGAGTACTCAGAAAAAAAATTCTACTTCCAACCAGGGCCAGGAAAGAAATAATTTACTGGGAACACAAACATTTAATTGGCATAATTAAAGTGATATTGTCTCTTAACCTGAAAATAATAGACAGTTTCTGAAGTTGCTAAGTAAAAACTCAGATTTCTTCCTGGAGAGATTTGTACCCAGAGACTTCTGCTTTTAATATTTCATCAGTACAGCAAGTCTCTTAGAAAAGTCTGGAACTTTATCTTAACCACGTAGAGAGCAGTGTATGTTGACAGATTTTATTTCTATGCCTTTGGTTTTCAAATTAGTTACGTAAATAGTGGAAGTTACATATAAAGGCAGAATATTCCAACATCTTTTGATGTCGGATTTTTAACTTAGAAATGCAACCACATTATCAACCACAACACAACACTGTCCACTCCCCTGTTCCTTCTCAGGGTAGTGTGTATACTGGCTGGAAAAAGGTCTGCTCTGAGTTTTGAATATGTGTCTTGTAAACACAACTTCCCAAAATTAGAAAAAAGAAAAACAAGCTCCCTGATCTCTGGTAAGAGTCCCCCTTTGGCACCTCATGCTCGGCTGTCACAGTATCTTCCCTTACAGGTGCAGAACCATCAGACTGCACTACCGGGGGTCACTTTAATGCTTTTATCGAAAAGTGGATGTCTTCAGTGATGCAGCAGCACCCAGACAGGCGCTGCAGGCCAACTTTCATGTGCCGTTTAAAAATGACATGCAGTTCTTCCTTTGTCAGTGTACGGAACAGGTCTAATAAACAGAATCACCTCAAAGACCTAGGATAATTGGTTTTCAGATTAATAGTAATCTTACAGTGTGGGGAAGAGTCACAGTGAAATAGAAGCCCTCAAGTATTAGGACAAGTGTTCAAACTATTCATTTGAGCTGCATCTGATGCTGGTGAACAGCATTCTGCTCTCTCTCTTTCTCTTTGTTTAAGTAAGCAGTAGCAGACGTGGTAGTGCGGTATTTTTAGCTTTTTATGTCGCTTTCCTCATGAGAAAAAAAAATTGATCATCCCAGGGTCTCTTCTTCAATGTTAAGTAAAACATAATTAAGAAAAGTATTTTTAAAAAATCATTTACTCTACTAGCATCATAATTTTGTTTGTTTCTAACTTTAAAACCTTTTCTCCTCTCTCTCTCTCTCTCTTTCATCTTCACATTTTGAGTAATGAACAAAAAATAGCATGTAGGTAGAGATTTTTATCTTTTAAAAATTCCTCCTACCTCAGCTGTCTCTTTCCCCTTTCTTAAAAAATCACTTGAGCTTTAAAAACTATAATTAGTACTGCTAAAAAGTAGCTGTTATTCCTATTAATCCAAATTTACCGTGGGCCTATGACTAAAAAGGTTCAGTCTGTATTTTATTGGAAGAAAAGGTAAGAGTAAGAAGCGTGGACACTAAGTTAGCAATCATGTATTTATGTCCTGAGTGTAAGTGGGGTTGCAAAGGGTGGTTAATATTTTACATATGCTAAGAATTTGTTAGCACAAAATCAAGATCTAGGAATATATTAAATGTAATTTGTGGTCTTCAGAGCAATTTAATACATTCCTAATATTAGGAAAACGCTGATTATCTCAACAGATACAATGTAAGCTGCGCAGGTCAGTCTCTGCTGGCTCAGAATCAGGCTGTCTACAGACTGTCTCAGGAAGTTGTCAATAATTATTGAGAAAATACGCAAAAAGTACCAGTATCAAGCTCCAGGTGCTTTTAAAAACAAACGGCCCCTGCAGGTAAATTATAGAGTTTAATTGCATGCTTAATATTTTGTAGCTCCATTTCTTATTTCACAGTATTCTCTATGAGCATATAGTTGGTAACCGAGCAAACAATCTAAACAGGGCTCTTTAGTTCTGTCCTAGATGAGGGGTTTTACATGTGTGTGTGGATGTTGCGATATTTCTTACCAGAATTCTACACCAAGCAGATGGATATTTTGGACAAAAAATGCCAGTTTACTTCACATTACTTATTTAAAAGTTATATTATTGTACTCCATACAAGTATGAGCTCACCGTTTTTGTTTTGTTTTTTTTTTTTTCATTACAGGTAAGTTCATTTTCATTACTGATCCAGGGAAGCATGTAAGTTAAGTCTAAGGACTGAAATGCTGAACAAGTCCTAGTTCTGCCTGCTATCATTTGAAATTCTTGTCTTGGGGCAAGTATATAAAAAAACCACTTAACATTCACAGTTCAGAAATTACAAGTACAAAAACCAGAATTTTGACACGAGGACAAAGAGATATTTTCAATATTTTAGATAGACACGGTCACAGATTAAATATTAACTATGCAAAAAGGGAAATTTGACAAAGAATCCAAAATCAAGGACAAAGGATGACCAATAAAATATATTTGTTCAAGAATAAAAACACAGGGCAAATAACACCAATTTTTAAAAATTACATCACTATAGAAATATAAGCAAATTTAACTTTCTTAAATGAACAGTTTTCCAATTTCCTATGAAATTTTCTGCTGTTTGCACTTGAATAATTCTTTAACAATGCACCTTGGAAAGAAACACTATTTTTCATAGTCATAACTATAAACTATGTATATGTGTCTTTCTTACATATAAAAAGCATACATTCTGTCCCAAACTAGCAAGCTCAGCCCCATTCTGAAAGGCTTGGTGGTTGCAGTTGGCCATCTGGAGTAAACTTAGAGGCCTGTTGTGTGTGAGGCCAGCATAAGGCCACATGGGAGAGATCACTGAACTGGCTAAAGCTGGCTAATTTGTTTAAAAGTAATCAAAATGGCTCCGAGCTAGTCCAGTGTGTCCACAGTTGTTGAAATCTACCATGAATCTGCCAGAAAAGCAAGGAGACAAATGCAGAGAGGATTAAAAGGAAAAATATTTTAGACTAAGTAATCCATAAGAGATCCACAGGAAAAACTCTAAGGTGAAAATATAATAGGGAATTGTATATAACAGTATTAACTAAATGCTTATTTTAACCTGTTTTAAATATTGAAATTGTACACTTCTTCAAACATGTGGCTAATATCAACAAAAATATTAACTCATTAATGCTCTGATTTTTTTTTTTTTAGTTTATCAGGTTCTATTGGAAGAGCTTGTAGCATAATCTAAGACCAACAAATAAAGTGTCTGGCTACCAACACAAAAAAATTTTAACGACCAGTGCACCCTAAGGAAAATAGCACTTTTTTTTTAGCAGAAAAGATTATACAGAGGCTCGATATAATTTTTTTATCATTTTTATCCCAAAGTATATTTTGTATCATTGTTTTGCATTCAAATATATGTAATTTAAACAAGACATAATGTCTTTACATAATGAGGATTTTCTACTTAGCAACAGAACATACTGAAGAAAAATAAAATCAAAGCACCAGACATAAAATCCAAGCTACAGAACGACAAGGACATTAAATCAACTAACAGAGAAATCACCTCACACAAAAATCATCTGTCAATTGGAGGGGAAGGACTTCTCAGGAGAACTATTCAAATCTCCTTCCATTAGAGTAAAAGATTACTGAAAAGCAACATGAATATCCAAAACTAAGTGGCCTCTGCTTGGGTCTCTGTGATAACAATTTTTCTGAAGAACTCTCTGAGGTTGTTTCAATGTAATTGTGCATATATTTGCATATAAAAAGCACTCCATAAAATCCTGAGACACACAGAATTGTGTCATCATTTGCAGACTAGTAAGTTAAATATTATGTGTATATACACACATATGAGATTTAGGTAGATTTCTTTTTAAACTTTTTTTTTTTTTTTTTTTTTGCTTTTGAGACAGGGTTTCTCTGTGTAACCTCCATGGCTATCCTGGAACTCAGTCTCTAGACTAGGTTGGTCTCAGACTCACAGAGATCCACCTGCCTTTGCATACAAATTCTGGGATTCAAGGTGTGTGCCACCATATCCCAGCTTTTTTTAAATCTTAATTTATTCACTTATTCATTTGGTTTACATTTCAAAGAGACAAAAGAAACACACACGTAAGTTATGAATATTTATTTTGCATCTATTTTATCTTATTTAATATTCATAACTCCTTCACGGCAAGGGTTGGGCCTTCTTTTTTTAAAAAAAAATCGCATTCTACCAACCAGAAAACCAGAATTGATGGAAAGTAAGCCCTTCTCTGTAGAAACAAGCTGGTAATTTAATAATAAGCACAAAGATTCAAACTTGTGTCTTATTTTTCCTACTATACTGTGGCCAGATAAAAAAATTTTCATTAAATTGGCACAAATCAGTCAAGTGGATAATTATGTATCATAAACCCATCATTATGGTCACCTGATAGGCTTACACTGTTGGGACTTTAGGCTTTCCGCATCTGCAAAATGGAAGAAATAATCCCTAGGTTTTCATGTTCTCATAAATAACAGAAAACTCTGCAGGGATCCTGCCCCTCAGCAAGCCCTTTATAAACCACAGCTATTATTAATAAACCACAAGCAACAGAAAAACACATTCTTTTTTGTTTCTGTGCTTTTGTTTTGATTTTGAGTCTTACTTTGTAGGTCAGGCTGGCCTGAACTTGTGACAATCCTCTTGCCTTAGTTCCCAAATGCCAGGGTTATAGGTATGAGCCAGCATTGACAACTAGGAAATCCATTCTTGACCTCAAGGGACTTAAAAACTGTGTGGTTAAGTGTTTCTATATGGCAAGTAAGCCATAGCTGGAAACTAAGTTAAGCCTAAGCAAGTGCATGGCAATGTAAGGTATGGATTGTGCTGACAATGTGGTCTTACTAGGGAAAATATTATTAGAAAGCTGATGATACTGATTTAAATATCCTGTTATTGGATACTTCAAAATAATTGTCTTGCAATCTCTCAGAGTGCCTTGACCTAACAAAGAGATAAATTATGAAAGTGGCTACATGGACAGACATTTTATAATAAAGTCACATACAAATATTTTGGACGACATCTTTCATTGTTTTGAAATAGGTAACTATGGTACTGGTCATACAAGGACTAGAAAGAGTTTTGTAATCGTTACAAAATGCAATCCATGGTAGCAGGCAGTGTAGGCTGGTCAGCAGCCAAATGAACTCTATTTGTAATTATGGTATCTGTTGCCTGTCTCACTGTGAAATAGCTACTTGGCCTTTCTGACCTTTACTTTCCTTATCTGTAAAATGGACATGATACTGTTTACTTTTCAGGGTTTGAATTTTTTTAAGCGGTATTTATTAAAGTTATCTAAAAATCTACTAATAAAGAAGTTTCCTGAGGCATCAATCTGGTTATGATAGCCAGAAAGAAAAGAAAGTCCCACAGCTCAAAGTAACACAGACAGACGTGTGTGGTGGTATAGGCATGTATTCCCAGCACACAGGATGAGACAGGAACACAGAGAGTTGGAGGCTCCATAGTGAGGCACTTGCTAAGAAAAAAATTATTCAGGGCATCAGAGAGATGGCTTAGTTGGTAAAGAGCTTGACACACAAGCCTGATGACCTGAATTGATCTCTTTAACCCACAAAAAGGTGAAAGGAAAGAATGAACTTCACAAGGTTGTCTTCCGGCTGCCATACAGGTGCTGTGGCATACACGCACGCACCTACATACATACCACACACACACAATAGAAACAAATAAATAACATTTCAAATTTCAAATATTCTAATTAAATTAATGAAGCTTTCAATTAAGACTTAGAATTACTACTTCAGGTAACTTAAGATGCATCTAATCGATATGTTTATGCTTCAGTTTAATAATTACACTTATTGAATAGCTATTGTGTGTAAAGTATAGCTCCTAGATTTTATTTATTTATTTGTGTGTGTGTGTGTGTGTTTGTGTGTGGATGTATGCATGTTTGCTATGGGGAAGCCTGTGGAGTCCTGGAGTCACAGGCAATTGAGAGCCAGCCTACCGTGGGTGCTGGGTACCAAACTCCCATTTTCCTCAAGAGCAGCAATCCCTCTACACCACAGAACCATCTCTCCAGCCCCTAAAATAATTGCTCTATATTCTGAGTCTATAATGGTGAGGTAGGTATCATGTCTCCCCTCAAGAAACTGAGCATTTTGTAAAATTGCCACATGCGGAGTACAATAGACTAAGCAGCAGTTAAGGCAAACGAACAAACGACTTGGAAAGTTAACAAGGACCTGAAAGAAACCAAATTCCCTTTGCAGAGTTAATCACTCTTCAAGAATCAAGAGGACTCCTATTTGGACCAAAATGAAGATAGGCCACAAAATCATCCCAGAACAAAGCTGATATGAAATACTTTTTGGATGTATAGTTGCACTGTTAAGAAAATATGAGAGGTCAGGCAGTGATGGTGCATACATGCCTTTAATCCCGGCACTTGGGAGGCAGAAGCAGGTGGATCTCTGTGAGTTCAAGGCCAGCCTGGTCTACATATTGGGTTCCAGGATATTCAGGACTAAAAGGAAGATGGGGAGGGGAGGAAATGAGAAAGAAAGTTAATATAAGAATTCTACAGAGATAAAACATGAGGGAAGATAACCCGGATGCCTGCTGCATTGATGAAGCCTGGACATAGTTCATGAGTTAGGAAGATCAGTAGAAAGTGATACCAGGAGTGAAGAACGGATGTCTATATCTCCATACAAAGGACTATCCTCCACAACCAAAGGGAATGAAGGACAGACAGATGCTACCACATGGATGAGCCTTAATCGTTATGTGTCTTCAAAGAAACAACTGAAAAGTGAAACCCACGTGAAAGAAGCCAACACAAGAGATCACATACTGCGTGGCTCCCATAGATTAAATGTTCATAAGATGCAATCTACAGACAGAAAAGTAAGTGGATGGTTAATATGTAGTATGGGAAGGGAATTTAAGGAATAACTTGTGAATGGATACAAGTTCCTTTTAGAGGTGACGAAAATGAACCAGATAGTAATGGTTGCTGCCCAGCTATATGAATATGCTAAGACCACTGCACTGTACACATTATTAAAATTTTTGGTTTTAATTGAAATAGAATTACATCATTGTTCCCCTCCAACCCCACCTTTAATCCCCTCCCATGCTCCCCACTCTCATACTGATAGCTTCTTTTTGTTTGATTATTATTGTTACTAAATATGTGTATGTACATGTGCATGTGCACAAACACACACACACATACACACACAATCCTGCTGAATCCTTTTCTGTTGTTGGAATGTATATGGTTTCAAGGTTGAGCACTCCTTATTGGACAACCATGGGAGAGGCTAATTCTAGATATGGATAACTCCTCATTCCAACAGTTGTTAGTTGTTTGTAGTTCTTTGTCTAGTGCTGGGACGCCATGAAAGTTTACTCTTCCACATTACCATAGCCATTGCTATTACCATTGTCCCAGTATCGCTTATGCAGCCATTTCCAGGAAAGGCTGTTGCACAGCAGACTTCCTGGTATTCTGGCTCTTACAATCTTTCTTTCCATCCCCTCTTCTGCGATGTTCTCTGAGCCATGGAGGCGGGAGTTGTGATGTAGATATATCCATGGGGTTGGGCTACCCATGATCTATTGATCTCTGCATTATATCTAGTAGTGGTTTTCAGGGATGGTCTCCCCTTAAGAAGTGATGAGGGGTGATAGCTACACTTCTCTCTGGGTATAAGGGTAAGATTTAGAACACTGTAAAGAATTATGCTGGCTTAGCAAAATGGAGGGAGTAGATTCTTTTCTAAAGCCCACGGCCTCACGAGGTGGCTAGGTTTGCCGGTGTGAATGCCACTTACTGCATCTCCATGCATATATTGCCATGCTGGTGGTTGCCAAGGTTCAAAGGTGTTGCAGCTAAGCAGGCCTGCCTGATTGCTTCCCTCCCTTCATAGCTTGCATACTACCTTCTGAAACCAAAGAAGCCAGACTGCAGGAAAGAGGCTCTCAGGTCAGCTCCAGCTAGAATCACTGAGTCCTGTATCCTAAGTGTGTGGCATCTTCAGCAACTGGGGCCCATCCTCAGCCCCTGAGAGGCAATCATGAGCATCAATAATCCATATTGTTTTGGAGATCCTGGGCTCAAATCCCAGTAGTGCCTTTATACAGCCTAAGAGGATAAATTTTAAAATGTTTGTGTTACATGACATTTCTTTAAAAGGAGGACTAAAGGGCTGGAGAGATGGCTCAGTGGTTAAGAGCATTGCCTGCTCTTCCAAAGGTCCTGAGTTCAATTCCCGGCGACCACATGGTGGCTCACAACCATCTGTAATGAGGTCTGGCCTGCAGATATACACAAAGGCAAAATATTGTATACATAATAAATTATATATAGAGAGAGGAAAAACCAAAGAAATTAGCAATAACAGAATCCAGATACACCATCAAGTCAGCATATCGAAGAGATACTTACACGCCAGTGTTTGTTGGCAGCATTATCATCACAGCTAAATTACAGAAGGTGCCCCCTAGGTGTCCAATAGCAGAGGAATCGATAAAGAAAGTGGAGTATATATACACAATGGGATTCTTTTTGGTCATAAAGAAGAATGAAGTTATATCATTTGCAGGAGAATGGATGCACCTACAGATAATTATATCAAGTAAAGTAAATCAGTCCCAGACAGGTATGTGCTCTCTGTTCTGTAGTTCACAGATTTTATATAGATTTTATAGACTGTGAGTCTAACTACGACATGAGAGTTGAAGCAGATCTATCTAGGGCAACAAAGAAGACTAACAGGACAGGGAGTGGCGGACAGGGAAGGCAGGGACACTGTGAGGGGACATGCTCAATGTATAATGTACATATTTTTGCAAAGATGTCCTTTTATAGCAGTACAACATTCAATAAACACACCTATATATACATATATATGTATATATATAATTCAGATATATGTTGTCTGTTGCTCTAATATATCCTCCTTGGGGCATTGGAGTGTTGAGAAGATGCTGTTGTTTCCTTATTGGTTTTCCTCCAGGCAGCAGGGTTTGTGCTCCTTTTGGATAACTCACCATCCCCCATTTCTGTCATAATTCTCATCACAGTAGGTACCCAGGAATGCACCTTGAACGCCTAACGAGTGGTGAATGGTAGACCAAACAGATTTTGACCGTGGTGTATCCTCATGGTACAGTGGATGCTTCGTGCATGCATGAGGTCCTGAGTTCACTCCATAACACCAAGAAAAATTGCTTTTCATTAGCATGTAGTAATTGCATAAAATGTTTCCTTGTGACATAACATACTTTGCTTGTGCCTCACTTCTTCTGTTGGTCTCCCTCTTTCCAAATAATCCTTGCCATAGTTAGTTTCAAGGGTCAACTTGACACACCTAAGAAGAAGAAACTCTACTGAGGAATTGCCTCCATCAGCTTGGTTGTGGGCATGTGCATGTTGGGGCTTGCTACTTGATGTGAGAAGGCCCCACCCATGCCCACTGTGAGTGGTCCTATTCATAGGCATGTGGACCCCACTGTATGAGAAAGGTAGCTGAGCAAGCCAGAGGAAGACAGCAAGTAAACAGCATTCCACCACGGTCTCTGCTTCAGTGCCTAGCTCAGTCTCCCTCAGTGATGGGCTACAGCCGGTAAACCAAATGCACCCTTTCCTTTCTAAGTTTGTTTTGGTCAGTGTTTTCTCATAGCAACAAAAAGCAATCTAAAACAGTCTCCCGTCTACTTTTGTGTTTGGTTTAACGCATGAGAGAGAAAAATATATGGTGTTTATTTTTCTGAGTCTGGCTTATTTCATCTAATAGGGTGATCTCCAGCTCTGGTTGCATTCAACTTCCCTCACATGGTATGATTTTGCTTTTTGTGGTTGAGTAATAATCCATTAAGTATATTTGCCACATTTTTATGCATTTGCTCATTCATCGATGTATACCTAGACAGAGTAACTTGGCTAATAACTTGGCTACTGTCAATAGTGCCCTAATAAGCAAAGGTATGCAGGCACTACTATTGTACATTAATTTTAATCACCTTAGGAATATAGCCAGATCATATGATAGTTCAATTTAATTTTCTGAGAAAAAGATACTAACTGCTAGTCAACATTCCCACAAGCAGTATAGTATATTAATATTCTTTCTTCTTCTTCTTCTTCTTCTTCTTCTTCTTCTTCTTCTTCTTCTTCTTCTTCTTCTTCTTCTTCTTCTTCTCCTCCTCCTCCTCCTCCTCCTCCTCCTCCTCTTCTTCTTGATCATGGTGGTGCACATCTTTAATGCCAGCACTCAGGAGGCAGAGGCAGGTAAATCTCTGTGAACCCCAGGGCAGTATGGTCTACATAGCAAGTTTCAGGCCAGACAGGGCTACATGGTGAGATTTAAAAAAAAAAAAGTGTTTTTTTTTGTGTGTGTGTTTTTGTTTGTTTGTTTTCCTGTATCTTTAAGAGCATTTCTCGATGACAGCCATTCTGACTGGGGTGAGATAGAATTCCCTTATATTTTGATTTGCGCTTCTCTGATAGTTAAAGACAGGAAACATTTTCCTTGTATTTGTTGGTAACTTGTATTTCTCTTAAGAACTGTGTGTTCAGATCGTTTGCTCATTTATCAGCTGGACTCTCTGTTCTCTCTGTGTTTAGCTCTCTGAGTTTTTACAATACATTCTGGGCACTAATCTGTCATACAGCTGGCTACAGTTCCTCTCCCCGTTATGTAGGATGTCTCTTTGCTCTAATTACTTCCTGTGTTTTACAGAAGCTTTTAGTTTTATTATTTTGGTGTTATTTCTTTAAGGCAGGGTTTCTCTCTATAGCCAATACAGACCTTGAACTTGTGATCCTTCTATTTCGGGCTTCCAAAATACTGGACTTGCAGAGGTGTGCCACCCTGATTGCAGGGGTGTGCTACCCTGGCATTTGGAACTTTTTACATACATCATAGTGTCTTGTCCTCCCCACTTCCCTCTCGCCCTTCCTCTCCCCTCCCCCTCCTCTCTTTTCTTTCATGGGTTAGGAATCAGACCCAAGTTTGTGCATGCTAGCAGGTGCTCTACCATTAAGCCTTAACTTCTGCCTTCATTTGCTAAGTCCCTGATACTGTTTTACTAGCTGTTGAGAGTCCAGTCACAAAGCCATTGCCTGTCTTGAAGCATTTCCCTATGTTTTTCTGTGTCTGAGAATAGAATCTCACATTCTGATTGTTGATCTATTTCAAATTAGTTTTTATACAAACAGATATAGATCTAATTTCTGTGTTTTACGTGTAGAAATCCAGTTTTCCCAATATTATGTGTTAAAGAAGTTGTCTTTTTCTCCAGCTTTATTTTGTAGCAAGCAATGTAATGCTTCATTAAAAATCATTGTGTAAAAGTTTGATGGGAAGCAGGGCACTTAAGTAATCTCAAAATCTCACTCCTAAAGTTACTTATTAATTGCAAAGAAAAATAAATGTATCACTACAATGGAGCAACCTCAGCCAGGCTAGGTTGAGCATGCCTGTAACGCCAGCACTTGGGGTGCTGTTGCAGGTGGATTACAAATTTGAGATCATTCTGGTTTATAGAGTAAATCTGGAGACTTTATGGGCTACATGAATCTTTCACACCCCCCCCCAATGAAACAAAACAAACAAACAAAAAATAAAACAAAGTTGGCCTGGAGAGATGGCTCAGCAGTTAAGAGCACTTGGCTGCCCTTCCAGAGGACCCAGGGTCAATTACCAGCACCCACATGGCATCTCACAACTGTCTATAATTCCAGTTCCAGGGGACCTGACACTCTCACACCAATGCGTGCATCCATGTGCGTGCGCGCGCGCACACACACACACATCCTGGAGTGGTAGTATGTTAGTATGTGCCTTTAGTGCCAACATTCAGGAGGAAGAAGCAGGAGGATCTCTAAGTTCAAGGTCAGCCTGGTGTACAAAGTGAGTTTCAGAATAACCAGGGCTATAACCTGTCTCAAAAGACCAAACCAAACTAAACTAAACAAACAAACAAACAAACCCCAAACCATTGAGATAGCTAGGCATTATGGTGTACACCTTTAATACCAGCTCTTGGGAAGCAGAGGCAGGACTCATCTCTGTGAGTTCTAGGTCAGCCTACTCTATACAGAGTCTCGGGACAGCCAGGACTGCATGGCGAGACCACTACAAAAGAAACAAGCAAACAAACAATGGTGCGAGCTTTTTAATACCACCTTATAACTAGCCAAGCAAAGCATCATCATGACGAGCTGCTTTGTGTATGTGCTTGTTTTATTTTTGTCTTTTTAAGCAGAGTCTCACTATGTCACCCAAGCTGGCCTGGGACTCTTGGTCTCCAGCCATCTTCCTGCCCTAGTTCCTGAGCTGCTGCGACTGCTGGCATGTGCTTCTTGATGTGACACAGTGGGAAGCGCACGGTGTCACTTGTGAAACAGTCTTACCAAGAATGTAGAATGTAAACACAGATGGTGAGACAGTCTATGAAACAATTGACCACATTCTTTACACACACAAAAAAAGGGTTGTCAAAGAAAAAGCCCAGAACTGTCGTAGATTAAAATAGGATCTGGAAGAGCAGGGGAGAGGATAGCTCTTGCCAAGCACGAAAAAGGTCCTGACTTTCATCCCCACCTACAGGGTGGAAATGCTTAGAGATTTATCACTATCGATATTCAAAGGAAAATATAGACTTGGGTAATAGTACATTCTTTCTAAAGAAAAGGACAAGTTTCTTCCTCCCTTCCTTCCATCCTTTCTTTATTTATGTATGTATGTATGTATGTATGTATGTATGTATGTATGTATTTTGAGACAGGGTTTCTCTGTGTAGCCCTGGCTGTCCTGGAACTCACTGTGTAGACCAGGGTGGCCTCGAATTCAGAGATCCCCTTGCCTCTGCCTCCCAAGTGCTGGGATTAAAGGCCTGCAGCGCCATCACCCGGCTCTTAACTTGATTTTTGAAAGAAAAATTGTCAAAGCTGAATCAAGAGGAAGTTTTAAAAACTCAAAGCTGATAAATAGCTATTAAATAAATTGAATTAGTAGTTTAAAACACACGACTTCGTTAGTGGAATGGCATCAGAGCAAGCCTTAGCTGTCAGTTTGACACACTTGAGAAGAGAGAAGAGGAAACCACAGCTGAAGAATTGCCCCATTGGGTTGGCCTCTGGGCACGTCTGTGTGTGGGGTTCTCAGCTGGGACCTGACACAGGAAGGGCTAGCCCGCTGTTGACAGTGTCGTGCTTGGTCAGGTGGGCCTGAACTACATAACGAAAGTAAGCCAGTAAGCAGTTTTCCTCTGCGGTTCCTGCTTCAAGCTCCGGCCCCGGCTTCCCTCAGTGATGGACTGTGACGTGTAGAATGAAATAAACTCCCTGCTCCCAAAGCTGTAACAGAAAGGGAACTAGCACCCATGGTTTGCATGCGGTGTCCCCTACAGTATTTCTCTTAGTCCCAGACGATGGTACAGTCTGGGGGAAGCTGTGGAACCTTCAGGAAGCAGGGCCTGCCTGCAGGAAGTAGGTCACTTAGGGAGGGTCTTATAGCCTGGCTCACTTCCCGTCTTATCTCTGCTTCATATTCATTGAGATATAAATACAGTGTTCCACTGCACACTCCTTCTGCCAGGAAAGCACCTGCCACCATGTCTTCTCTGCTGTAACGGGCTATAGTCCCCTAAACAGGGACGCCTCTAAGATGCTGTAGCCAGCCAGGGACTTTAGCAGAACAAAGAAATCAGTAGAACTATTTAGCTTTAAAGAAACAATACTTCCAAAAGTATTACTTCAAATGAAGTATTAGTTAATAGAATATCAGCGCTATGAAGCCTGTTATGGTGGACAATTCCTTGAGAGACTAAGGCAAAGCCAGGTGTGATGGCACACACCTTTAATCCCAGCAGGCAGAGGCAGGTGGATCTCTGTGAGTTCTAGGCCAGTCTGGTCTACAGAGTGAGTGCCAGGACAGCAAGGACTACCTAGTCTCAGACAGCAAGAGAGAGGAAGAGAGAGAGGGACTAAGGCAAACTGTGAACTGAAGATCAGTCTGGGCCCTGTTCTGAAAGCATATATATCAGCAATATACTTGCTCATAGTTTGAGCAAGTGAAATTTTCACAAAAGTCAAGGGTTGGTTTAACATCCAACAGTCTATCACTTTAATTCACTACATTAACAAAACATATGAATATAGCCACATGATTATCTTAATAGATAGAGGGAAAAATCTTTCTGAACCATGATACCTATTCATACTGTTTTTTTTTTTATTTTTTTAATTTTTTTGAATCTCTTTCATCGTAAAAGATCACTTAGGTAACTCTTGGCGCAAAGCTGCATTTAATTCCCAACTGAGTGCTTTCCTTCAGACGGCCACACACGCCACTGCTGTTCAATTTGTTGCGCCCTCCGTCCTAGCCAGCTGGCTCGGGTACAACACTGGAAACATGCACACAACCTTTGACCCAGCAACTCTACTACTAGGAATCGACCCCAAGGAATTGTAGGTGCTTCTTAAACTCATTCGGACAGCTCTTTATTTGACGTCTCTTATCGTGCCTCTAACAGGCCTCAAAAATTGACAATGCCCTAAGCTAAATTCTCAATTTTTATTCCATAAAACCTGTTTCATCTGCTGCATTTCTTGTCTCGCTTAATTAGCCTACCATCATACACATTGCTCAGGATTATCAACCTTCTTACTATTCATGCATGCATGCATGCATGCATGTGTGCATGTGTGTGCTCTTTCTGTTATAGCCATAATAGCAAATACTGCCGATTGTATCATGAAAATAGACTGTATTTTAGGTGTGCCTAGGTTACACATATCTGTATTAAGAATCAGATGACTGCTTACCTTCATTACTGAGCATCACTGGTTCTAATCCAAGGTGCCACGATCTCTTAAATAACCACTGTGGCTTTGTCTGGCTGAGCATGGGTTCTGCTCAGCTTCAGGCACTGAGTCAATTTAGCCAAAGTGCCTATCTGAATAGAAACCAGAAAGAAACAACAGACATGCCCTATAATGCAGTATCATTGATGTTTAATTGTTAGATTCTCTAAGAAATACAAAATACTTCTATCCATGTATGGAATGAGGTAGAGAAGGGGAAGGTGAGAAGCAAGTCCAGTGTTTAGTGCATTTGATGCTCTAGAATATGTTCCTGGGAAGCGTATTTTCAAATCTAACCTACTTTATGCAATCAATAAAAAAAATCTTTTCTCATGGATATTTTTAATGACTGAAGTTACTTCGTTTTTTAAAAAAGTTAGATTCTTAATAAATATTTTTCACACGGAATAGAACAATGGACTGGCATGTGCAAATTTATAAAAATTCTTCGAAATAATTAATTTTTCTAAGATGTTTTGAAACCCACTACCAGTGCATTGAAATCATAGAAGAAGACCTAATTTACACCTTTGTTCAAGTATAGTTTTAAATTTCCATCCAACTTATTGCTGATTTCTCTGGTTTCATCACTAGATCCCAGGAGAATAGTTTTCTTCATTTGGAGCACATAAATATAGGGCACAGTTCCTAGTCTTATAAAAATCGCCCTGACTTGATGCAGACGCAAGTGAGGTCATTACATTAACTGAAATAAGCCTGACACCGAAGACAAGTGTCACATGAACTCGCTAACCTCTGGGGTCTAAATATTGATCTCAGCGTGAAGAGTAGCGTGGCCATCACCTGAAGGTGGGGATGTGGGGAAGAAGGGGCATAGGGAAAATTGATCAGTGAGTTCTTAGTCAGAGAAAGGAGCAAGAGTGTCGGGGGCACTGTAGCAGGGTGACCGTCGCCAATGATAGTGAGCTATTTTAGAAGGCTAGGAGAAAAGATATTGCATTTTTTCACCATAAGGAAATGTTTGAGGAGACAGGTGTGGTCACCCTGAACCAAACAATACAGAATCTACACATTTAAATAAACACCTCAAATATCCCATTAGCATGTATAATTTTGTACTTTTAGATATCAGTTAAAAATAAATGCAACCAACCAGGCAGTGGTGGTGCACACTTTTAATCCCAGCACTTGTGAGGTAGAGGCAGGCAGATCTCTGTGAGTTTGAGACCAGCCTCCTGGTCTACAGAGTGAGTTCCAGGACAGCCACGGCTGTTACACAGAGAAGCCCTGTCTCAAAAAACAAACAAACAAAAAAAAAAAAAAACAAAAAACAAAAAAAAAGTAACCTTAAAATTACCCTGACTGCTTAACTACAGCAACTTTGTATGCAAAATTTCAGAAGTAAAACAGAAAGGTTCCTTATACTTACACACAAATTATTACTGCTGTTCAAGAAAGAATGTCTGTGGTGTGCTTCTTACGCTCTTAGTACACATGTATGATCTGCCTCCGACTATCTGCAATGCCACTCACTGTATGTGAGGTTTGTAACACAGGCTGACCATACAGACAGGAGTGCTGACTTC
This sequence comes from Alexandromys fortis, assembly GCF_014885135.2. Classification (NCBI taxonomy): domain Eukaryota; kingdom Metazoa; phylum Chordata; class Mammalia; order Rodentia; family Cricetidae; genus Alexandromys; species Alexandromys fortis. Next base: position 3,083,283 of record NW_026067908.1, read on the forward strand.
ATTTTTGCTTACATGAATATCAATTACACGCATGTGGTTTGTGCGGTCTTCTCACAACCAAGTTACTTAAGTGCAATTAATTTTAGCCATGCCTATGTGTCAGGGCTATAGGACATTAACAGCTATTGGCTGTCTTTGATCTTTAGTTTTTGGTGATAGGTACTAAACCTAAGACCTCACACGTGCTAAGAACTACGCACTATTCGGCTTCAGACCTGTTTGGATTTGAAAATCTTCACACACCTCCACATCTCTGTAAGCGACCCCCTTACAAGCTCTTGTAAACCCTTCCGGTTACATCACTAGCTTTGTGTGAGGGCTTTAGCTAATATAAACTGCTTCAGTGTGTGATCTGAATGCAGGTGATGCCCGACTATTCAGACCCTACTTAACTGCTGAGTGCCATGTGAATGCTCCAGAGTGCTGGCTGCTTGCCCTTGAGAGCAACATTCCCCCCTTCTTTATTCCCTTATTCCCCGCCTGGACTTTCTGTTTGCTTCCATAACTCTAAAGAGTAACCGATTCCTAACTCTTACCTATAATTTAATTTTTTGTTTAAACAAGGTTATCCCCCTCACCAGCACACAGAAAGCTACACAAAGGTAATGACTGAGTTTACTTGTTCAATGTTATATACCAAAGGTTGATGGACACCCAGTAAATATACATCTACTTACTTAACAAGTATTAACGGGATAGCTGGCATGTTGCAGGCTCTAGTTTGGCTTCTGGAAACAGAAAGAATGAACCAAGGCTCTCCTCTGTTTTACCAGGTAAGCAAAATGATGCATTTCAAACACAGGCCCATGCAAAACTAGTAGCATTTTCACGGGAAGAAGTGAACATGTTAGAAGAGAAACTCAGAAGTTGAACCGATGCTGGTTGAAGGCTTTCTCAATTACCTTAATAAACAAACACAAATTTAAAAGAGGAAATTTATGTACATTCAGTGTCTCCCAAGTGCTTAACCACTGGCCCACCTATCCCTTTCAAAGAACAAAGGGGTCATAATGTTTTGTGCACAGAGCATGGTTGATCTTTCCAATTTTTAACTGTTTAAGTAAAATTTTCATCAGAGGTACAAAGTACTTTTTTTAATGCACTCCCACTTATGAATGGGATGGGAAGGTAGCTCTGTGGTAGAGGAGCTTGCCACGGGTGATGCTATGAATGGAAACTACATTCATAGGTTCGTGGGTTTGAACACTTGGTCCCCAGCTGGTGGCTTTGCTTGGAGATATCTAGCACTAGGAAGATGGAGACAGGAAAATCCCTGAGTAAGATGGCTAGGCTAGCCACATGGGCTAGTTCTCTGGTTAATGTATATTGGATAAGGCAGACAGCAATTGAGGAATTGCACACATGCAAACACATATACATGAAGCATATATTGCACACACTTACACATGAGAAAAAAATTCAATAGGGCATACAGATACACAACTCTAATTCCTGTACTTGGGAAGTGGAGGCAGGAGGATCATGAGCTCAAGGCTAGCCTAGACAACATAGTGAGATCCTAGCTCAGTCATCAACAAGACATAGCACTTAAGAGTCTTTATAAATTTAAGAAGAAATTATGGAGCATTTATAGAACGCAAGAGAAATTTAAGTAGTTTTTTAGTAGGCTAGTGAGGTGATATGCAATTAATAGTGACCTCCAGAAAATAATTTGGTCCTCAGTGGAGTGTGCATGACATCAAAACTGTCACTTCAAAATCTCCAAACTTTAATTCAGGATCATTTCAACAAGACGACCTACTGTGAACAGGTGGCTTCTGTGTGCTCTTTGTCCCCTCGAAGTAGTAAGGCTTCCACCTCCCCTTTCAGGCTTTATCGCTTTTTATTCAGCATGTGCTTTTTCTTTTCTTCCTTTTTTTTTTTTTAACTTAAAAGGGTGGGATGGTATAAACTTTTAATCCCAGCACTTGGAAAGAAGAGACAGGCATATCTTTGTGAGTTCGAGGCTGGCCTGGTCTACAGAGAGAGTTCCAGGACAGCTAGAGCTATGTAGAGAGACCCTGTCTCCAAAATAACAGATCTGGGTGTTTTGCCTTCATGTGTGCTTTTGTGTCCCATGTGCATGCGGTGCCTGCAGGGGCTAGAAGAGGGCATCACATCCCCTGGACCAGATCAGGCTAGTCTGAAAGACAAGATGGTGCAAGAGGTCTTTTGAAGTAAAAGTGACATGCCCTTACCTAAATGTCTAATAGAAGTGGAGAATTCCACGGTGGTGAATTTACACAGCTTTCTTCATACCACTCTGACAATGTGCCAGGCAGGCTGGAGAGATGGCTCAGTGGCTGAGCGTGCTTGCCGCTCTTTCAGAAGACCAGAGTTCCATCCCGTATCAGGCAGCTCATAACAACCTACAATTCCAGCTCAGGGACACCTGATGCTCCCGGCCTCTGTGGGCATCTACCGTTACGTGCAGACCTACAGACTCACACACAAAAAATAATTTAAAATGATAAGCCTTACCAAAACAAAATTACTTTTAGAATGTGTGTGGAATGGCACACTCTCAAACCCCGGAAAGGGATGCCTTACTGGACCTGTCTTTTGTATGTGTGACTGTTAGATTCAATTATCTCAGCTAAGTAGGAAGTATGCTGTTCTGCTGGAAATGCTAATTATCACCTTTTCTTGATATATATATATATATATATATATATATATATATAGAGAGAGAGAGAGAGAGAGAGAGAGAGAGAGAGAGAGAGTGTAACACCTGCAAAAATGGTTATTTTCCTTGGAGTGCCAGCTATATGAAGAGCTTTCTTACAGAAGTCTAGTCTACCAATGCATTCATCTTTCTTTTGCCTGCTTGCTGCACGGACTTGGTGTGTCTTCTAAACTGTGTGAAGGGCTGGTGAGGTGGCTTAGCAGGTGAAGGCACATGCTGCCAAGTCTGATAATCAGAGTTCAGTTCCTGGGATTTACAGGATGAAAGGTGAGAACCAATTCCCACAAGTTGTCTTCGGACCTCCACATGTGAGCCGTGGTGTGTGTGTGTGTGTGTGTGCATGCACACACATATATACATGCATAAAAATAAATAAATGTAATTAGAAATTTAAGACTGTGTGATACTTAACTGTTTTCTTATGATGCTTCTGGGGTTGTAGCTCACTTGTTCTCCAGTAAGAATTTCTAAAACAATTATTATATGGTTTGGTCATAAAACCCCTATTAAGTCTATCCTAAGACCATTCAAATTTGACAAATAGGTAGTCATTCTCATACAGAGAGCAAATGTTTCTTCTGAGATATTCACATACTTGGTACATTTCTAAAAGCTTGCCTGTTTTCCATATTTCAATTCAAACTTTGGGCTGACAAATATTCTCTAGTCATACAGTGGCCACAATGACAGAATTTTACATCAGAAAGAGAGGAGCTGGTCCGAGGGGACAAAATGACCTGTTACTGGATTCTCCCAATAGTTTAAGATGCCTGTCACGGAGGCACATGCCCTCATGTCACAAAGCAGATGCTGCAGCCAGATGTGTTGCAGCTGTTTGGATGGAAGTCGGCTGCTCCAATAACCTCTGTAAGAGCTTCCATGCCAACAGACTCGAAGCCCGAGTATCAGAATCCCTCTCTGTAACGTCCAGATGCCAAGAACGAATCTGAGAATCATCTACAGAGAAAGAGGCTTCGTGATCACTATTAATAGAACCCGGGTGGATGTGGCATGGATTAGCGGTGAGTGGTCATCACGCACTGGCCTCAGTCAGGGATCCACGCCCGAAGCTGCGCACTTGTGACCTTAGTAGGACCTCTCTCACTGCCACCTTCCTCTCTCAGGTTTGGCTCTCGGGTCAAATGTCTCTCTCACTGATTTTCATAAATGTATTGTTTTGTCAATAGTATCAATTAAAAACTGAGCATCAATTTTCTTTCTTTCTAAAGAAAAATCAATCTTTTTATTTATGTGTGACATTTGGGAACTTCATAAAATTTATTTTGACCATATTTATTCCATACCCCCCAACAGTCCCCTAAACTGTTTCCAGACCCACCCTACCTCACCACTGTCTCTTTTTTACTTTTTCTTTAATTATTACAGTTACATGCATACATACATATAAATGTATAATTATAACCTGCTATATCCATTTAATGTTGCTTGTGTTTACATTTTTAGAGCTGACCATTGCTATTGAATAACCCATTGGGGGCTGGGTAGCATTTTTCTGTGCTGACTATATAATTTTATTGGTTTCTGTTACTTCTAAACTCTTCAAGAAATCAGAGTCTGGTCACTGGCTTTGTTCAGGTCTATATACATAGTCTCCCCTGCTTGGAGACTGAATTTTCTCCTGCTGTTACCAAAAGGTGGCAACTGCACCACCCCTATCAGCTGTTGTAAGTAATTCTCCAGGATAATTAAATTCTGTGCAGAAACTCTATCTACTTCAGCTGTATCCGCATTTGCTGCTCCTGTCACCCAAGAGAAAAACCATTGGAATAAACATCCCCTCTTCCAGCTCCTACAGTGTGATAGGGTGTGGTGGGCACACTTCTCCAGCTCCCACAGTGTGATAGGATGTGGTGGGCACCCTCCTCCAGCTCCCACAGTATGATAGGGTGTGGTGGGCACCCTCCTCCAGCTCCCACAGTGTAATAGGGTGTGGTGGGCACCCTTCTCCAGCTCCCAGTGTGGTAGTGGTGCGGTGACTCCCTTCTCCAGCTCCCAGGGTGGTCATGGTACAGAGACAGCAGTGATAGAAATACACACATGCCTCTGTTGCATTTTAACTTGTAAATACTCTTCCATCTCAGTGCAAACATATTTCTGAACACAGCACAGAACGCTTACAAAATAGAAAAAAAAAATAGAAATCAATTGAAGGAAGATCTGCAAAACAGCCAGCAGATCCTAGCTTCACCTCTAAAAGACGGTGTCTTTGAAAAAAAGTAAAATCTCCAATCCAAAATATAGATGTCCCTTAGAATGAAATAAAGCTATGTATATAAAGTTCCTTTAGCCAGGGGACCAGGCTAGACTGATCCATACAGTAGTGACTTAATGGGGAATACCAGTAAGAACACATATTTAACTTAGAAGTAGGTACAGACGGCCACATATTGAAACATTTATAGATATATGTCTGTGCGTGGGTTAGTGTGTGTGTATTCCTTTGTTTTCTCTGCTACGAGTTCCTAGCAGAAAGATATCTGAGCAGCAATGAGCACACAAGTGCTGTGAGACAATGATCTTGTGCTCTGTAAAGATTTGTCACTTGTACTGGTTTAATAAAATGTTGACTGGTCAATAACCAGGCAGGAAGTATAGGTGGGGCAACCAGAACAGGAAAGGCTCAGTCTGCAGGCGCCACCCAGACACAGAAGAAGCAAGATGAGAATGCCTCACTGATGAAAAGTACCAAGCCATGTGGCTAACACAGACAAGAATTATGGGTTAATGTAAGTTATAAGAGTTAATAAGAAGCCTGAGCTAATAGGCCAACCAGTTTATAACTAAAGTAAGGCTCTGTGCCTTTCTTTGGGACTGAATGGTTGCAGGACCAGGCAAGACAAAAATCCTCTGTCAACACATACATGAGCAGGTCTCGGGTCCAGGGCTTCTTGGACAAGTAACTCATTCTAGGGCTGGACCAGGAAATGTACCAGATGAGTCTAGATTGTGCCACAGAATCACAAAATAAGAAATTATTTTTTTAAAAAATATTTATTTATTATGTATACAATGTTCTGTATGTCTGTATGCCTGCAGGCCAGAAGAGGGCACCAGACCTCATTACAGATGGTTGTGAGCCACCATGTGGTTGCTGGGAATTGAACTCAGGACCTTTGGAAGAGTAGGCAATGTTCTTAACTGCTGAGCCATCACTCCAGCCCAAAATAAGAAATTATTGAACAGAGAGAAACACAGACTCTGGTGGACTTGGTCAAAGGAGCACACAGACCAACCGAAAGAATTGACGATGACCAGCAGTGGAACAACTTGAGCAATAAAATAAATACAATAGTATTAGGTTTCAAACCTACACCAAAAATAAGTGTCTGAGTCTAAAATGATATAATAAACGAATAGGTAAATAACTGGGAACAGACAGTCTCTCAGTCAGAACTCCAAATGTGTGAGGTAGAGTCAGCTGAATTTCACACTCCTTACAAAGGCCAATGTTGAAAGAGCAAAGACCTTAACGGTAGGAAAGGCTGATAAACACGTCTTCAGGCTGGTGCTTGCTATCAACACAAGAGTCAGCAGTGATGTGATAGGAATGGGACTTCAAATTTATGATCTTTCTCTAGCGTCCCTTGAACTCTGTCTAGTCATGACAAAATAATTAGACAAATTCTCATATAAGTTTTATACTATCCTTGTCTTAGTTAAGGTTTCCATTGACTATAAAGAGACACCATAACCATGACAACTCTTATAAGGAAAACACCCAATTGGTGGAGGGGCTTGCTTATCATTTCAGAGGTTCAGTCCATTATCATCATGAAGGGGATCATAGCAGCGTGCTGGCGGACGTGGTACTGGAGAAGTAGCTGGGAGTCCTATATCTTACTGTCAGCAGGAAGTCGACTGAGACACTGGATGGTATCCCAAGCATAGGAATCCTCAAAGCCTGTCTCCACAGTGACACATGTCCTCCAATAAGGCCATGCCTACTTCAACAAAGCCACACCTCCTAATAGAGACATTCCTTATGAGATTATGGGGGTCAATTACATTCAAACTACCACAATACCTGACTGGAGATTGGTGTGGGAAGTCCTTCTGTATATATGTTGTTGCTTTTATTGGTTAATAAAGAAGCTGCTTTCAGCCAATGGCTTAACAATATATATATATGTATATATATATATATATATATATATAGAGAGAGAGAGAGAGAGAGAGAGAGAGAGAGAGAGAGTAGGCGGAGTGAAAGAGACACCATGTAGCCACCAGAGGGGAAAGATATGAGCTGCCAGCTGGAACCTTGCCGGTAGGCAATGAGCCTTGTGGTAACATATAAAATATAGAAATAGGTTAATTCTAGATGTAAGAGCTAGCTAGCAATACACTTAAGTGATTGGCCAAGCAGTGATTTAATTAATACAGTTTCTGTGCAGTTACTTCGAGTCTGGGCAAAACAAACAAACAAACAAAATCCAAGAAAATATTCACACCCAAGAAGCCCAGGAAGTCAATATAATTATGTAAGACGCTGAGCCAGTTTTTATGGGACAGAAAAGGACGTTAGGCAAAAAATACAACAAAGCACAAGCATACTTACCAATTTTTTATTAATATACATACTGCTTCATTAATTGTAATAACATGTCGTAGCAATGTCTGACTTAATATCAGGGATAGTTCTGGTTCTACCAAGAACTCTGTACTACTCTTTGCTCAGTTTTCTGTAAATCTAAAACTGTTCCAATTTAAAATTAACTTAAAAAATGCCTTTCATGATGTCTAGTATGTGAAGGTGTTCAACAAGTAATCTGTATAATTATTGTTATCATTAATAATAAATTGGCATATTTTCCATTGGTACCAGTTCATAGTCACAGTCACAATCTTATTTAATCTCCCTGCTTTAAATGGGAGCCATTAATTCACAAAAAAAAAAGAAGGAGTAAAGAAAGCTTCTGCTTCAATTCCGGTTGTGGCTTCCCTCAATCATAGACTGATTGAGACATGTGAGCCAAATAAAGCCTTTTGGCCCACCCCCCCCAGTTGCTTTTGCCCAGCATTTTATCACAGCAATAGAAAGCAGAGTAAGACAAAGACAGTGACTTCACGATGGACTTACCCATTGGTGAGTTCTTACCAGGTGATCTGTGAGGAGATGGAAGCTCGTTAGAGGAAGTAGGTCTCTAGGGGATGTGTCCTTGAAGAACATAACACTTCCTGACCTCATTTTTCTCTCTGTCTTCTGGCTGTGATGAGGTGAGCAGCTTTTTACCACCACATACTTCCCACCGTGATGATGCTCTGGCTGTCTTATCACCAGCTGATATCAAAGGGGCCAATTGACATTGGACTGAAACCTCTAAAACTGAGCCACAAGTCTTTCCTTCTTTACGTTGCTCTCTCTCATTATTTCATCACAATGACAATGTTGCATGAATGATAAAAACCCAGAGACAGATATTGGGTTTCAAGCTGAAGATCAGAAAAGCAAAGTAGCCACCCACTGGCTCTTACCTCTACCTCAGACCGAAATGGGAGATCCTGCCTCCATGAATTCTCAGACTGAGGTTGAGCCTGAGACCTGTCTCCTCCCATCGTATACTCCTCTCTAGTGCTGAAATTAAAGACGTGCAACCACCACCGCCCATCCTCTATGGCTAACTAGTGTGTGGGTGCTGGGATTAAAGGTGTGCGCCACCGCTCCCTGGCCTGTACGGCTGTTAGTGTCGCTGCTTTGCACTGATCTTCAGGCAAGGTCTATTTATTAAAACACAAAGAATAGGCCACTATATGACAAATTGCTTTCTAATACTGAAAATTGCTTCTAAGAAGTAGGGTCATTGCTGTGACCTTTCCTGACAGTGTGATTCAGATGCCTTTGGACTGATTTGTGGGAAGAATTTGGAAATCCTTAGAGATGTTTACAGTACTGAAAAGTGAAGCTTACTGAGTGATTCTGCTGTGATCTCAGGAGACCTAACTGCTCATCAGATGTAGGCAATGAGGTTTTGAGTGGAAAATGGGCACTCTATTAGGAGCAGGTATAGGGACCAATCACGTTACATTCTAGCCAAGAAATGGTCCACATTTTGCTCATTCTCTGAGAATTTGTGGGACATTGAGTTTAAAGCTGTGAACTACTTAACTGGTACAGAAAATGTCAGGGCAGAATAGTGTTCAGGATTTGGCATGGTTATTACTTATTTATTTCAGGCAGACTTACAGCAAGAATCAGGAACAAAAAGCAGAATTGGTGAATTTGAAAACTTGCAGTTTGACTGAAAAGGGCACCCATGAAAAGATAGGCCAGGGAAGGTAGAATTTTTAGACATCAACAACACTCAAAAGGTCACCACTTTGTACACACAATAAGAAACATACTTTGGAGCCATCTTAAGAGTTGCTTGGGCCTCATTCATCATAGGCTAAAGATTATAAATGTGTAAACTCACTCGAAAGGTGCAGCTTTGAGAAGAACACTCCAGAGCACTCTCCTCTCATGGGAAAGCCTAACCTGTTTCCCTAGAGCCAGCTGTGTAGACACTCAGAGGCCATAGCAACCTTGGTACAAGAGTCCATCTACCATTTGATTTAGCAGCAGACCTTGGTGTCATCCATGAGACGTAGATTGTACAGGCATATAGAATCTGAGAATTGGGGGTTGCAGAGGCTGCCACCAAGAGTCTAAAGACAGGCCTAGGATGACAGGCAGTGTGTGGCATGGTTGGGATGCCTTGTGGGCAGCACTTGGGATGGAAATGCATGGAGGTATGAGGGTAAAACTGAAGCTGAATGGAGACCCCAAGAAACCTGAGATGCCAAGATTATGGGATGTTTATCAAGGAAAGCCACAGGCAGCAAGGAAAGTCAGCCCAAGAGAGAAACCATGTGGAAGACAAGACCTTAGTGGTGGGGCTGCCCAAACCCTTGGGGGCCTATATCACACTACCATGTGACTTATGTGAAATGGATCTGCAAGATCTAATGTTTGGCTTTAGTCTTGCTTTGTTTGATTCTTCTTTGGTAGTCTCCTACACATTCCTTTTGAAATGGTATTTACCCTAGGTCTATTGTATACGTATGTAATTTTTTGTTTTGTTTTTTACAAAGGATTGCATCTAAAACTTTGCCTTGGGTCTCAGAGGAGAATTTGAATTTGGAACTCGAGAAACACTGGACCTGGAAACTCTTGGAGATGAACTAAATATTGTGAGGAGCCATTTCCCTCCTAAAAATCATTACAGGAACCATCACTCTGGGGAGTCTGCAGAGAACCCCACACCCATAATTATGTTAAGAATAGTTCTATTGACAAAACCTGTCCCACACCCAATTAAGCTGTTAATGGAGAACTATCTGTTAGCAGAACCCACCTCACATTCCTGCTATCTAGGGAACTAGGTGTGGCAACTCGTGACTCCTTGGCCTACCTGACCGAATGTAACCTCCTGGCCTCGCGGCCCTTGCCCCTGCCCCCAAGCACCTCATCCAGGGGCTATATAAGCAGCAACCAGGACCCTAATAAAAGGAGGCTGTGACAAACTTAACATGGCCTTCTCCTTCTTTTCTAACTCATTCTCTTCCAGATAGCACCCCTCCGTGACCCTGGAGTAACTGATTGCAGGGTGGGTTACAACCCCTAGACTGAGTGACCCACCCAACGCAATCGACAAAATATAGTTTGCATTATGGAAGAGGAAGACGGTGAGATTCCAGGTTCAAGAGTAGAATGTCACTGTTTAGATATGATGTTTCCCCTTCCCCCAAGCCCTGTCATCCTGTATCTAGACTCCTGTGTTGAAGGACTGCTCTCCAGGAGGTAGGACTATGGGAAGTGTTTGGGTGGATTCCTGTTAGAGAGTAGAGCCTAGTTGGAGGAAGCAGGTCTCTGAGGTGTGCATTTGAAGAACACCATGCCCATGATTGCCTCTTTTTTCCTCTGCTTCCTGATTCACTAAGGTGATAGCTTTGTTCTGTCACATTCTCCCCACCATGGTTTTGTCTGCTCTGAATAAAGGCAGTAAGGGAAGAAACTCTTCTAAGTATGTAAGCATAGGAACCCCAAAAACAGTAATAAAACCAACTAAAGATAGATATAGGTTTTTTAAAAAAAAGATTTATCTTTATGACATATATGAGTATGCATACCTGTCTGTGTATGTATGTATGTATATACATATCTATGTATACATGAATGTATAGCATATGCATACTTGGTACCCACAAAAGCCAGTAGAGGGCATTGGATCCCCTGGAACTGGAGTTACAGACAGATGTGAGCCACTATGTGGGTGCTAAGAACTGAATCTAGGTCCTCTGCAAGAGCAGCCAGTGTTCTTAATGCTAAGCCCTCATATTAACACCGTCTACCAATAATTTAAAAATACACCAGTGAGAAAAATATGCAATCTCCCCAGATATTTTGTTGGTTTAAGTTTTGGACAATCGTGCAGTGCATTGTGAACTGTAATACTATATACATAAACTTCCAATTATCCCCTTTTATTATTTAAACAATATATTCTACATCGAAGTAATTGAGTCAGGCTCCAACACAATCATACCAAGCTGCACATTTGTTTTGAGTAAGTTCATAATGGTTCAGAATTGTCTGCATTCATTACAGACACTCTAATCCCCTGTCTCTAATGACTATGGGGCCATATATTTCCACATTTGAATAGTAAACTTGATACAAATAATGACAATAGACATAATGAAGAAGAAATGGAACTCAGTTGCTTTAATTCTACCATTTCTATAAACACATAAAATTATTTGTGTTTAAAATTTGAAATTTAAGACAGGGCTGGGGTGTAGCTCAGTGGTAGCACACTTGTTTAGTAGACAAGATGCACTGGGTTTGATCTGCAGCTCTGCAAGTAAGTAAGAGGATAAAATCAAACACAGGGTTGTATCTGGGGTCTTCTGTTTTCTTCTGGACAGAGATTGCAGATGCATGCTGCCATGCCCAGCTCTGTGTGGGTTCTGGGTATTTGAGCTCAGGCATCACACTTGCATAGAAAGCACATTACCTATTGAGCCATTTTCCTGACACAACAATTTAAAGTTTTTAAAAGAACATTAAAATTCACCTCTGGGATTAGGGGCACAATTCAGTAATAGAGCACAATCTTGACTGACATGGATAAGCCCTTGGGTTTGATCCCAAGCAACACAAAGACACACACACACATACACACACACTGGGGGGCTAGAGGGGTTGGACAGTTTGTGGTGCATAAAGGTGCTTGTTTCCAAGCCTAACAACCTGAGTTTGATCCCAAGGACCTAGATGGTGAAAAAAGAAAACCAATTTCCACGAGTTGTCCTCTGACCTCCACACATGTGCCATGACACTGTGCATACACACATACACACACACACACACACACACACACACACAAAATGAAGGATTAATCATATGCTGCTTATAAGAATATAATTTCATGGCCCTACCCTATAGTCATACTGATGAATATCTTGCATATCATCATAGAACCTTCATCTGGCGATCAAAGGAGATAGAGACAGAGACCCACACTGAAGCACCGGACTGTGCTTCCATGGTCCAAATGAGGAGCAGAAGGAGGGAGAACATGAGCAAGTAAGTCAGGACTGTGAGGGGTGCACCCACACACTGAGACAATGGGGCTGATCTATTGGGAACTCACCAAGGCCAGCTGGACTGGGTCTAAAAAAGCATGGGATAAAACCGGACTCTCTGAACACAGCAGATAATGAGGGCTGCTGAGAAGCCAAGAACAATGGCACTGGGTTTTGATCCTACTGCATGTAATGGCTTTGTGGGAGTCTAGGCTGTTTGGGTGCTCACCTTCCTAGACCTGGAGGGAGGGGGGGGAGGACCTTGGGATTCCCACAGGGCAGGGAACTCTGCTGCTGGAAAGGGAAGGGGAGGGGGACGGGGGAGGGGGAGGGAAATGGGAGGCAGAGGCAGGGAAGAGGCAGAAATTTAAAAAAAAAAGTCAAAACCAATACAAAACCTCTAAGGATTTGTAGTACTGAATAATGTTATACATCATTGTTAAACACAAAAGAGGAAATGAAAGGCCTTCTACATTTATGAAGGGTATTTTTTATGAAACTCATGGATACCTAGCAAAATTATATCAGGAAATGTATGTATGTATGATTTGGAGAAAGATTTGTACATCTGTACTTTCAAACTTTCATAAGCTGTTGTCAAGAGTCATTCAGTTTAGTATTTGTGAGAATTGTGCGGATTCTATAAAGTCTCCTAGGCTGTTTGACTGTCCATCTAGGAATTTTCAAGGACAGAACATGACTGAAAATGTAGCCTCTTTTTCTTTACTTCCTCTTGTGTTTAAAAATGCATCCTGAATTGTGCCTTCAAACATTCATTCTATCATGTTATTTGTAGAGCTGACATCAATAAATAATCTTGAAAAAAAAGAATCTAATTTCACCAGTAAGCATTTATAATTTATATTAAGCCCTTGTGTGGTAATTTGGGAAGCAGCTGCTGGGTATTTGGGAACACGGAGTGACCTCCGGGAACACCAAGTGACCTCCAGGAACACCGAGTGACCTCCGGGGTGACTGGAACTGTGGCCCTGACTGCACCACAGGGAATAACCATCTGAGTCTTGGATTCACTGGCATCTGGAAGATTGATCACCAGAGACAGCCCCAACTACACCAATCAGAGGAAAAGATGGGTAGACAAGGTAAGAGCATACTCAATACCACAAAGAGCAACATGACATCAACAAAAACTAGTGGCCCTGTAACAGCAAAATGTGAACATCCACATATAGATGAAGCAAAAGAAAATGATCTAAAAAATAACTTTAGGAGAATGTTTGAGACCCTTAAAGGGAAAATGAAAAATTCTCTCAAAAAAAAAAATGGAGGAAAAGACAAACAAAACATTGGAAGAAATCAATAAATCCCTTAAAGAAAACCAACATAAAGCAATCAAACAGATGAAAGAAATGATTCAAGACTTGAAAACCAAAATAGAGACAATAAGAAAACACAAACCGAGGAAATTATAGAAACAGAAATTAAGAGAAAATGATCAGGAACTACAAATGCAAGCATGAACAGCAGAATACCAGAGATGGAAGAGAGAATCTCAAGTGCTAAAGATGCAATAGAGAAAATAGATCCATCAGTTAAAAAAAACATTAAATCTAACAAAAGTTTAATACAAAATATCCAGGAAATATGGGACACCATAAAAAGACCAAACCTAAGAATAATAGGGATAGAAGAAGTCCAGCTCAAAAGCACAGAAAATAGGGGCTGGAGAGATGGCTCAGTGGTTAAGAGCATTGCCTGCTCTTCCAGAGGTCCTGGGTTCAATTCCCAGCAACCACATGGTGGCTCACAACCATCTGTAATGAGATCTGATGCCCTCTTCTGATGTGCAGGCAAACATGCTATATGCATAAAACAAATAAATACATCTTTAAAAAAAAAAAAGAAAGATACCTCAACCTCAAAGACAGACATCACCTCAGAGTAAAGAGTTGGGAAAAAAAATTTTCCAATCAAATGGACTAAGAAACAAGCTGGTGTAGCTATCCTAATATATAACAAAATAGACTTCAAACTAAAATCAATCAAAAGAGACAAAGAAGGACATTTCATATTAGTCACAGAAAAAATCCATCAAGAGGAAATCTCAACACTGAACATCTATGCCCCAAATACAAGGGCACCCTCATACATAAAAGAAACACTACTAAAGCTTAAAACATACATTAAACCCTACACACTTATAGTGGGAGACTTCAACACCCCACTCTCACCACTGGACAGGTTTATCAGACAAAAAAAATTAGCAGAGAAATAAGAGAACAAACAGATGTTATGACTCAAATGGACTTAACAGACATCATAGAACATTCCATCTAAGCATAAAAGAATATACCTTCTTCTCAGCAACTCATGGAACTATCTCAAAAATTGACCACATACTAGGTAACAAAGCAAACCTCCACAAATACAAAATAATTTGAATAGCCCTTGTATTTTATCAGATCACCATGGCTTAAAATTAGAATTCAAAGCCGGGCGATGGTGGCACACGCCTTTAATCCCAGCACTTGGGAGGCAGAGGCAGACAGATCTCTGCGAGTTCGAGACCAGCCTGGTCTACAGAGCTAGTTCCAGGACAGGCTCCAAAGCCACAGAGAAACCCTGTCTCGAAAAAACAAACAAACAAAAAAAATTAGAATTCAACAGCAACACTAATTTCAGAAAGCCCACAAACTCATAGAAATTAAACAATGCTCACCTGAATCATCAATGGGTTAAGGAAGAAATAAAGGAAGAATCAAAAACTTCTAAAATTCAACGAAAATGACCGCACAACATACCCAAATTTATGGGACACAATGAAAACAGTGTAAAGAGGAAAGTTTATAGCACTAAATGCCTACATAAAGAAGCTGGAAAAATCCCACATTAATGAGTTAACAGAACACCTGAAAACTCAAGAAGAAAAAGAAACAAATTCACCCAGGAGTACTAGAGGGCAGGAATCAAATTGCCAGCTGAAATCAACAAAAAAGAAACAAAGAAAACAATACAAAGAATCAATGAGACAAAGAGCTGGTTTGTTGAGAAAATCAACAAAATAGACAAATCTTTATCCAAACTAACTTAAAGGCAGAGAGAGAATATCCAAATTAACAAAATCAGAAATAAAAAGGGGGGAATTACAACAGATACAGAAGAAATCCAGGGGTTTATTAGGTCATATTTCAAAAACCTGTACTCCACAAAATTGGAAAACTTAAAGGAAGCAGACAATTTTCTGGATAAATATCACTTACCAAAATTAAATCAAGACCAGATAATCAAATTAAGCAGACCTATAACTGCTAAAGAAATAAAAACAGTCATAAAAAGTCCCCCAACCAAAAAAGTCCAGGACCAAATGGTTTCACCACAGAATTCTACAAGATTTTCAAAGAAGAATTAATACCAATACTCCTGAAATTGTTCCACACAATAGAAACAAACAGAAGGAACATTGCCAGACTCTTATGAGGCTACAATTACCCTGATACACAAATCACACAAAGATCTTACTAAGAAAGAGAATTACAGACCAATCTCCCTCATGAACATGAATACAAAAATACTTAATAAAATACTGGCAAACAGAATCCAAGAATACATCAGAAAAATCATCCACCATAATCAAATCGACTTCATCTCAGAGATCCAGGGATGGCTCAACATACGAAAATTTGTCAATGTAATCCACCATATAAACAAACTGAAAAAAAAAAACCCCACATGATCATCTCATTAGATACTGAAAAGGCCTTCAATAAAATACAACACCCCTGCATGGGAAAGGTCTTGGAGAGACCAGGGAAAAAAGGAACATACCTAAGCATAATAAAGGCAATGTACAGCAAGCCAACAGCCAACATCAAACTAAATGGAGAGAAACTCAAAGCAATTCTACTGAAATCAGGAGCAAGATAAGGTTGTCCACTCTCTCCATATCTATTCAATATATTACTTGAGGTTCTATCTAGAGCAATAAGACAACAAAAGGAGATCAAAAAGATACAGATTGGAAAAAAGAAGTCAAACTCTCACTGTTTGCTGATGATATGATAGTTTACATAAGGGACCCTAAAAATTTTACCAAGGAACTTCTACAACTCATAAACACTTTCAGTAATGTAGCAGAATACAAGATTAACTCAAAAAAATCAGTATCCCTCCTGAACATAGATGATAAATGGGCTGAGAAAGAGATCAGAGAAACATCACCTTTCACAATAGCCACAAATAACAGAAAATATCTTGGAATAACTCTAACCAAACAAGTGGATGACCTGTATGACAAGAACTTTAAATCTTTGAAGAAAGAAATTGAAGAAGACACCAGAAAGTGGAAAGATCTCCCATGCTCTTGGGTAGGTAAAATAAGCATAGTAAAAATGGCAATCTTACCAAAAGCAATCTACTGATTCAATGCAATGCCCACCAAAATTCCAGTAAAATTCTTCACAGACCTCGAAAGAACAATACTCAACTTCATATGAAAAAACAAAAAACACAGGATAGCCAGAACAATCCTGTACAATAAAGAAACTTCTGGAGGCATCACAATCCCTGACTTCAAACTCCACTACAGAGCTATAGTACTGAAAACAGCCTAATATTGGCATAAAAACAGACAGGAGGACCAATGGAACTGAATCGAAGACCCAGATATCAATCCACACACCTACAAACACCTGATTTTTGACAAAGAAGCAAAAAATATAAAATGGAAAAAGAAAGCATATTCAACAAATGGTGCTGGCATAACTGGATATGAACATGTAGAAGAATGAAAATAGACCCATATCTATCACCATGCACAAAACTCAAGTCCAAATGGATCAAAGACCTCAACATAAAACCAACCACACTGAACCTTATAGAAGAGAAAGTGTGAAGTACACTTGAACTCATTGGCACAGGCGACCACTTCCTAAAATAACCCCAGTAAAACAGACACTGAGAGAAACAATTAATAAATGGGACCTCCTGAAACTGAGGAGCTTCTGTAAAGCTCTGAGCCATCCCTCCAGTCCAATAGTTCCACTTCTGAATAGGATGTAGTAGGAAGGATAGATAATATTTTACTGCAACATAAATATATGCATGATCAAGTTATGCATTTTCAGAAGAATACATTGTAACAAAACTAGAAAACAATTAAATTTTAGACTTAAAATGACAAAAATTGAATGTTGAACAATTTGTGCAAATGTTACAAAACCTGAGATGCTAGATATTTGATACAAGTATTGTGACATTTACAGTTACATTAAAGTTGATAGTTTGCTGCAACAATTATCGGCAGGACACTGTGAAACGTGCAGAGAACGAGAGTCATGGAAGTGCTCAGCTTCAAATGGAACATCTATATCACACCTCCTGCCAAGACTCAGGGACCAGCATGGAAGAGGGGGCGGACAGACATATGAGTCAGAGGTTGGGTAAAACCAGAATAAAATCACAACAGCAGCTGCACGTGTACGCACAGATCAACATTCTATCATGGAGCTGGAAGGATCCATCAGAGCGCCCCCCCTCCCCCAGCAACTAAAGGCAGCAAATGACTTCTGAGGGAGGAGGAGTCGATTTTCTTGAGGACATGGCTCAGGGTAGGTCAACCACACTGCAGTGGACGACCCCCCACCCAGAGGTATATGAGCAACACAAACAGTAAGTAATGGATTCTTAAAACACAAAAGGACACAAAATTTGGAGTGGGTAGGAGGATGGGATAAATTCGGAAGGAGTTAGAGGGAACAACTGGGGGTAAATATGATCAAATACATTGTATGAAATATCAAAGAATTAATAAATTAATAATTTGCTTTTCCAGAAAATTATAATTTTAATTATACTTTTTATTTTTGTGAGCAAAGAGATGGGTTTCATTGTGAGTTTTTCATACATATAAATTGCTAAACTTTGCTCTTATTTGCCCCACCACTACCTTCTCTATCCCCCTTCTCTCCCTGTTGTTGGTCCCCTTTCTTCCGACACTCACCCATTTTGCTATTAGGACACATGCATCACAATCCGCTCGCTCTCTTGTCCCTCTTCCTTCCCTTCGGACCTCCATCTTTCTCATAGTCCCCTTTCTACTTCGTGTTTTATACACATATACAAAACCAAGGTTCCGCATACGAGAGAAAACCCACCATCTTTGTCTTTCTGAATCTGGCTTATTTCATTTAACGTACCATTCGATTTAACTGTGTGGAACCGTCCCACACCGTTCTATACATTTTCCTACAGACTTTATAATCTCATTCATTTTTAGTATCTGAATAAATCCCGTTGTGCATATATTCTACATTTCCTTCAAACATCCATCTGCAGGATAGCCAACTTTGTATTTTGGCTATTCTGAATAGGATCTCAATAAACACCGAGATACGTGTGTCTCTCTAGCATGCCGACTTAGAGTCCTCTGTGTATATGCCCAGAACGGTTGTTCCCGAATCATTTTTATGGACGTTTCATTTTTAGGTTTTGAGGACCCTCGACACTGATTTCCATAGAGGCTGTACTAGTTTATGCTCCTACTGGCAGCATAAGAGGGTTCCTCTTTCCTCACACCCTGGCAAGTATTGGCTGCCTTTTATTTTCTTGATGATAGCCATTCTAACTGGGGTGAAATGAAATTTCAGGGCAGTTTTAATTTGTATTTCCCTTGACAGCTAAGTATGTTGAACACTTTTGCAAATATTTATTGGCTATTTGAATTTCTTCCTTTGAGGGCCGTCTGTTCAATTTAATTAGTCAGTTCACTGATTGAATGATTTGTTTTACTGGTATTTAATTTTTGAAGTTCTCTGCGATATTAATCCCCTGTCACACACATGCTTGGCAAAGGTCTCTCACTCTGCAGGCTGTTTCTTCCTTCTCCTGGTTCGTTCATTCGCTGTGTAGGAGCCTTTAACACAATCCCATGTCATTCGCCAGTCCTTGGGGCCATTCCCTGCGTTCGTGGAGTCCCTTTTCAGTGAGTCCGGACCTGTGTCTATGTCATGGCGTGCACCTATGTTTGCCTGCAGCAGTTCCAGGTCTAAGTTAAGGCCTTTGTTACATTTTGAATTAGGATGTGGTGGTGGGACCCCGTGCCTGCCAGAGCATGAGTGTGGAGGTCAGGTCTCACCGCCCACCTTACCGAGGCAGAGTCTCTCTTGTTGCTGCTGCGGGCCGCCTCTTCTAGGCCAGCTGGCCCATAAGCTGGGACTGCAGATGCGTGCCATGGCTTCCCGTTTTTTATTTGGGTTTCAGGTGTTATGCTAAACTAGGTTAATCAGGCTTGTATGATAAGTGCCTTCACTCACTGAGGCATCTCCCCGAACCTTGAATAGGATGTGTGTGTGTGTGTGTGTGTGTGTGTGTGTTATGGAATATTGTTTTAACTATGTATGTACAGATGTATTACATTTATTTGTGCTGTGGAATCTTACTTTTACTGTGTAAAGGTGTGTTGCTTCTATTTATGCTGGATTTGTTTCATGATGTACGGATGTGTGTTTAATTACATAAAGATGTGTTACACTTATTTCACCCTGCCTCCCCAAGGCACCTGATTGGTCTAATCAAGAGCTGAACTGCCAATATCTAGGCAGAGAGAGGATGGGCAGTGCTGGTGGGCGGAGAGAATGCGTTGGAGGAGAAATCTGGGGAAAGGAGGAAAGAAAGAGGGAGAAAGAGAGGGAGGGACATGCCCGGGGCTAGAAACCAGGCAGCTGTCAGCCAGCTGTCAGCAGGAAAGTGAGACGTCCAGAAAGAAAGGTAAAGGGGCTAGAGGCAAAAGGTAGACCAAGAGAAACAGGTTAATTTAAGTTAAAGAGAGCTAGCCAGAAAGTAGCCTAAAGTAGGCCGAGCATTCATAACTAATAAGTCTCTGGGTCATGGTTTGGATGCTGGTTGATGACACAAAAAAGAAACTGTGTCTGGGGATGGCTGGAATTGTGTGGCTTTCTTCTGGAACCTCCGTTCTGTTCTGCTGGTCCTCACGTCTGTTTTGGCCGCGGTGCTGAGTGGGGTACAGGGATGTTTCAGCATTGCTCCTTTGTTTACCATAGCTGGGACTCTTTGGAGCCTTTGTGCTTCTGTATAAATTTTAGGGTTTTTTAATTTTTTTTTTCTGATTATGTGAAATATGTCAGAACTTTCATGAGGGCTGTGTTAAGTTTGTGTATTACTTAGAGTAATATAGACATTTCTATACAATTAATTCTGTGAAACTGTGAGCTAGGAAGGTCTGGGCATATTCTAACATCTGCCTAAATTTCTTTTCTCATTGTAGAGATTTCCTACTTTTTTGGTTGGGTATTTTCTTTTTTATTCACTTCTTTTTTCTTTCTTTCTTTCTTTTTAAAAGACATTGTACATGAGATTTTTTCCTGATTTGTGTCTTGGCAAGTTTGCTGCCGGCATAACACAGAAAAGCTACTGATATTGAGATGTTGATTTTTTTTTTTTTCTGAGACAGGTTGTCTCTGTAGCTTTGCAGCCTGTCCTGGAACTAGCTCTTGTAGACCAGACTGAGATGTTGATTTTGTACTCTACTTTGGTGAAAGGTTTATAGGATTCAAGAGTTGTCTATCAATCATTTAACTTCTTCCTTTCCTACTCTACCCACTTTATTTCTTTCTCTTGTCATATGACTCTAACTAAGATTTCAATCACCATGTTGAATAAGAGCAGAGAGAGTGGGGCACCATTATCCTGGCTGTCGAGAAAATTCTTTGACTTTTTGCCCATTTGGAATAATGCTGGCAACAGATTTATTGTGCATAAGCCTACATTATGTTGAAATGTGTTCCATCCATTCCTACTTTCTTTAGGCCTCACAAATACCTGCAAGGACGCTTGCACTAACCAGGAGGCCTCCTGCCAGGCCCCACCTCTCCCAGTTTGTACCTCTTCCCAAAGGCGCCAAGCCAGAGACTGAAACTACACGTGGCCTTTGGAGAAACTGAAGATACAAACTGTAGCATTTCTCCTTGCTTCCCTCAAGCTGGTGTCCATCTCACAGAGCAAAATGCATATAGCTCGTTTCTAAATTCTACCCGAGTGGTTAAACAAAGCACAAAAGATTACAGCCTTCAATCTGCTCCAAGACTCAAAACAAACTTAGCTGTGAGCCTTTGTGAAAATAAAAAAGAGCGGTGCTTCTAAGATACAGGAATCGCACAGGCTAGATATTCTGCTTCAGAATGTGGAATAATGAAACAGCGAGGGATGGGACCAAAGCAAGGCTGCAACTCACCAGGGCAAGATGAAATAAAGCCCCGTGACCCGGGGCACGCTGTTGTGGACGCAGGCTTAAAAGTTTAGATGGGCCAGGCTTTATGGCCTTGCTGTTTGTAGCACACGTGTGACTCTCAGTGAAAATAGCCTCCAACAGGAGGTGGGATGTGTGTGTGGTATAATCATATTATTGCCTCAGAATTAAAGAAAAAGATCATTTTAAAAATCTATGTTTCAAACTTTAACTTGTAAAAATCTAGGTGAACGAAGGATTTATTTTTCTCATGTAGATTTTTTTGTTCTGGCTTTTCTTCATCTCAAGATGTTCATTTATTCATTTAATACATAAATGTTAAGTTTGGATGATAAAAAGAAAGAAGAAAGAGAAGAATTTCCTTTTTTTTTTTTTTATCTTTTTACTGGGATGGTGGGTGGACAATCTGGCTCTAGACCTGGTTCAGGTCTTCATCCCTGGGGAGATGCAGATTAAAGCCCTTTGTGATGTTTTGTTCTTTCCTCTTTCCCACCTTTTTTTCTCTCCCTCCCTCCCTTCCTCCTTCCTTCCTCCTCTCTTCTTCCTTCCTCCCTCTCTCCCTCCCTCCCTCCCTCCCTCCCTCCCTTCCTTCCTTCCTTCCTTCCTTCCTTCCTTCCTGTCTTTCTCTTTGTTTAATTATTTATTTTGAGGTCTGATGCCAGTTCAGATTCCTGCGGGCCGATCAGACACATTAATTTTCCAAGTAGAAAAGAAGGTGACGATCTCGTAACTAAAGGGGGCACAGGTGTCTCTGATGGCCCCATAACTAGCAGAGGCACAGGTGTCCCCCTCTAGGATTTAGACTAGCTGCTTGAAGACCCAGGTGTTTCCCCCAGCATCACTCTGTCCATTACAACCCAGTTCACCCACTCAGAGTGCCCTGCTGGAGCCTGAACATTCACCGCCAAGGTCTTCAGAGAGAATTTCAAATCCAAAACTATAGCATGGCCTTATTTACTAATGACCACAATGGATGAAGGATGAAGAAGTCTCTCGAGCACTGTTCAGTCCATCAACCACACGCTATGTATACTATGGCTTTAGTGTGAACTGTCCCCACAGGCCATTGTGTTTAAACACTTGCTGCGGGTAAGGCCATTTTGAGAAGTTTTGAATTGGAGCCTCATTGAGGGAAGTGGTCACTATGGAGTGGCCACTGGTTATAGCTTGGCCCTGGTTCTTCCCCAAGCTTTCCACTCTGACCTCTGATATGACATAACCAGCCAACCACACTCCTATTGCCATGGTCATGGACGGCTTCTGTGGTCAAGCTTTCTCCAGCACCATGGGCTGTGTCCTCTGAAGTATGGTCTAAAATCAGCCCTTTCTCCCTAAGTTGTTTCTGTCCCTGCTAGGGTAAAACTTACACAGAAAATTGGAAGCAAAAGGCACCCTTCCTATCGCCCGGCATAACATACGCCCCTTCGCTAGCACTAAGATCTTTAACAGCCACAGCTGTTTCTTCCCCACCTGCACTGTCTACAGCTCCAAGTGTTCACATCTCTTTCCAAAGGCACCAAACTGTGCCTTTCCTGCATCCTTCTCTTTTTCTGCCATCTCTCGCTGTAAACCAAGCTAAATTCAGCAAGTGATAACAAGATGAATGCTTAAAAAAAATAAATTAGTTCACTTGAAAATTCAGCCTAATTCACAATTTTCAGGGCATGGGTTTAACACAGCCAGATTCTTTACCAGAATTAACACAAATGTCATCTAACTCAATTCTGGATAAAAGTCCACCCCCTACCCCCACCCCAAAACACTTAAGAGCATAGTCCTTCCTGAGTTTCTGCCAGCATTCTGTTGTGTTCCTACCAGAGTGACCATTAGCTCTGTTTGCACTGTAGAGATCTCCTAGCCCAAATTTTGCCCCGTGCCCCCCACGAACCAGTTCCAAACCTCATGGTCAGGTTTATCACAGCAGCAGCCCCACTGATTGGTACCAACTTCCTGTGCTTGATCTTCCTGTTTTGGTCATCACTGGGACAGAATAGCTGGCAAAGCCATTTAAAAGGTGAAAGGAATGATTTTAGGTCGTGGTTTGAAAACTATGGTCAGTCTATCAAGGTGAAGAAAGGCCTAATGGTGGGGGCAGCTTGCAGGGACAGCAGTGTCGGTGGGATGTGACTGGTTAGATTGTGTCAGAGCTCTGGAAACAGACAGTTGGCTGGAGGTGGGCCTAGAATGTGACTCTGAATGCCTACTTCCCAAGCTCCTTTCTCCAGTTGGCCAACATCTCCCGAAGGTTTCAAAACCTTTCAAAGCGGCACCACCTGCTAAAGACTGGCTGTTCAAATGCACAAGCCTCCGGCTGCTCCCTCTGGTCAGTTCAAAGTGAGACACACAATAAGAATGAAACACACAGAATTTCCAAGTCATAACAACAAGAAAAGAATATAAAATAGAATACTTTCACATTGATTACATACTCAAGTGATAATGACTTGGCTAGACGTAGTCAAAAAAGAAACCTTGTTCTAATTAGTTTTACTTTAATGCTTGTACTTTTTAATGTGAGCACCATAAAAACTAACACTACATATACTATTTGCCTTGTGTAGCTAGCGTGAGAGCCAAAGTTACGGTTTAAATTTTAATTACCAGGTCTAAGAGATCCATGAAAAAAGAATGCTTCTAACCTGTAAGCCCCTTGCCCAAGGACAGATATTTCCTGAAATGCTGGAGACTATTGCTTAATAGGAGATAACAAACCCCATGTTACATTCCCCTAAACAGGGTCCTTGGAACCTACCACCATCATGTGCTTGATCACATGTCGGCGGGAGGTACACAGCAAAAAATACATCAGGAGTACGCTTGCCCCTGATTGGACCTAATGGGAAATACAGTGGCTTTGTGGCAGTTGCCTTTTTAAGCCTCTCCAGGATATAACTCGTGCCTATCTTCTGGGAACTCAGAGTTGGACTTGGCCAGAGTCTGCCAATTTGGCCAGCATTTAATTGAAGCTTGCTTCAAGTCTGTCTTTAAATGGTGGTAGTGGTCTTGTTCTCTACCAGTGGGATGTACACCATCAGACAATACTCTGGAGCAGGGGTTCTCAGACATGGCTGATTTGGCCAGTTCAGACACTCTGTGGCAATATCTGAAGATAGTTTGCACAACAGGAAGGGAAGGAGGACACTGCTATTGGGCAGAGGCCAAGGATGCTGCTGAAGGTCCTACCATGCAAAGGATACCGTGTCACAGAAGGAATAGCTGCCCCGGAGTGTCAAAGTGCTGAGGTTGAGAAACTTGACTGCAAAGCGATCTTTATGAGAACAGTACCAAAAAGACGTGCAACTAAAAATCCTCATCAAGAAGGGGGAAGGGAGAGGAGAAAGAAGCAAAGATTATCAGAGACAAAAGCACAAAAATCAGCTAGGTAAACTAGCTCCAAGTGTGTCAGTACTGATACTAGATAAATATTGTCCAAAACTACTGCAAAACAAGAAGTAATTTGTATGTGTTTCCAAGATGCTTGCAGAGATGAGAAAAGAGAGAGCTGAAACCAAACCAGAGTTTTATAAGATGGTTCAGCCCAACGGATCTGAGTTAAATCCCTGGGATCCATACTGGAAAACCCAACTCCCACAAATGGCCCTCTGTCTTCCACATGCATGCCATGGCATGTACACACACACCACACACACACACAAATATAATTTTAAAGCATTTTAAAAGAAGTGAGAGAGTTCAAGCCAGGTAAGGCTGTTCCACTCCAGAAGAATGAAATCTGAGGACTGGGAGTAAAGTCTCGGGAGGTTTTGCTCAGTCTGCCTCTCTCACTGGAACTTGGCTTCCATCCAAAAAGCACATACACACGTGCAGGCAAGACACACACATAAAATAAAAGTAAATCTTTTAAACATATAGTTTTTAACAGGAATGACTTCCATCCTGCCAGCATCAGGATGTTGCTACAATGTATATTTAACTAAAGCATATTCTTCAAAAAATTATTAAAGTACATTTTTCGTTAAAATTTGATACATTTGAGTTATGACATACAACGTGAAAAGCAAGTTTCTCAGTATTTTTTTAAATTCTTGGCATCTTTAAGATCCAGGGCTAATAAATCAGCGCTACTAGGAACTCTCAGAAATTTCAAAGTTGTGATGATTTAAACATCTAATAATCTTCACACTTTGTTTTTTTTTTTTTTTTGTTTTTTGTTTTTTGTTTTTCGAGACAGGGCTTCTCTGTAGCTTTGGAGACTGTCCTGGAACTCCCTCTGTAGACCAGGCTGGCCTCAAACTCACAGAGATCCACCTGCCTCTGCCTCCCAAGTGCTGGGATTAAAGGCGTGTGCCACCAACGCCTGGCACACTTTGTTATTCTTAAAAAGACAACTAAAGCCATATTTAAAAATTTCTGTGACTCTTTATAAAGCAGACATTTCTGCCGAAGTATTCAACGACACCCATTCCCAAGCGCAGGGTGAAAATGTCCACATACCACTTCCTTATGGATACAGAAACAGGTTTTAAACCCTGAGCAACAGTGACTCTGTTCAAGCTACTGGTGATTAAAATGAATAGTATAGCATATAATTTCCACATAGCAAATTCATGGTGTAGTCCTCTTTAAACGGCTGAATGGGGCCTGAACCCATCTATCCCAAAGCCCCGAGTGACAAATCAATACCGTCCCAGATGCGTGATCAATTGTGCCTTTGGCCTATGTGCTTTACTTTGTGGCAAAGTTGAGGATTATCAGGTAAAACAAAGGAGCTAACTCCAGTATGTTCAGAGTTCACAGTGTCTATGGCGTTTGAAAACTAAGATCTGTACAGAGAAACCTGTTTCAGCAGATGACCACGTACGATAGACAGCATGTATGTAAAATAAATCCAGGTGTAAAGTGATGGATGAGCTCGTAACATCTGGTCCATTTATCAGTACAGTTCTCACAGGAAGACTCTTCAGAGCTGACTGAATGAACAAATTTCTAGGGGAAACAAAAAAATGTTCACAGAGAGGAAAAAAATCAATATTATAAAAGGACCAGTTGGGTACCCTATTACAACATCAATCAAAATCCTAGAAGATTTTAGAAATCTTCTAGGACAGACTGATTCTAAAATTTATATGCAAATGCAGAAGTCCTAAGACAGCTAAGATTATTATGAAAAATAAGACTTCCAGATTTTCCATAAAGTTTTTATATGTTGCATATCAGTATTTCAATATTGATGATATATCTTTTGACAATATATGATGCTATACCATAAGTTCAGAAAGCAATTGATATATTGTGGCTTAGGTGTGGTAGAGATATAAGCCACTAATGATATAGAACAGAATTCCAAAACAGGTCCCCCTGTCTATAGTCAGCAAATTTACAACATAATTTTAGCTTCAGTTGCGTACCATGGTTCTTTTTAAAGTTCTAGACTAGTAGAATCTCTTTAGGTGAGATGATAAAACTCAATTCCTAACTTACATTTTCATAATATTTAAGATAAAAAAGAATAAAGAAAATGTGGTATATATACACATCTCTTTTATTCAGCTGTAAAGAATAATGAGATTATGTTATCTGAAGAAAAAATGGAACTAGAGAGCATCATGGTAAGCAACTATGCCCGATTCAGATCCTCATATAAAAGACAACCTGCAGCATTTTGTCTTCTTGAGGTTTCCTCTTCCCAAATGAGTCTAGTTTGTGTCAAGTTGACAAAAACCAAGAAGCACAGAATCTTTCTCAATGACTCTGTACTTGGCCAAGGCAGGGTCTCTCACCGAGCCTGCAGCTTACAGATTCAGCTAGTGTAGTCTGCTTGCTCCGGGAACCTGGTTTCTGACCCACCCCCGAACACTGGGCCCGGGCTTTGGTATGGATGCTGAGATCTAGCTCCAGGCCCCATGCTGTAGCAGCAAGTGTTTTTTCCATTGCATCATCTCACTAGTCCCTCAAATGGGTTTGTCATTGAGTCTCACTAGATTATAAAGTCTTGAAAATAGTTATCCTGTCTTCTTAAGTATTATTAATGCATAACATAGAGTCCGATATAAAGTAGACACAGTATACATTGTCGCAAGAAACTTAGATAAGTTAGAGAAAATCCTGGTAGGTGTATGTGCATGTGTGTGTGTTTCATAGACTCAAAAAGCACAACTTCAAAATTCCTGCTTTGAATACCAAAAAGATGGAACTTCTTTTACTTTGTCAGTTATAGGAATACATTCAAATATAGAAAATTATTCATAGCCCCAGAAACCATTTTAGTAACCAACTGATTTAAATGATGAATAGATAATTCTGTATAAGGACAGACCTAAGCTCCCTCCTGAAGGGTAGCCACGAAAACAGTAAAATGTACAAGTCTTTTAAACTAGCACTGATTGTTCATTTGGTCAACTGACAAGAACATGATGGTATTTGTCTTAGGGGTTTCTATTGCTGTGAGGAGACACCATGATCATTGCAACTCTAATAAAGGAAAACATTTAATTGGGGCTGGCTTACAGTTCGGAGGTTTATTCCATTATTGTCATGGTGGGAAGCATGGTAGCATGCAGGCAGACATGGTGCTGGAGAAGTAGCGAGAGTTCCACATCTGGGTCCACAGGCAACAGGAAAAGAGAGACACACTGGACCTGGCTTGAGCATCTGAGACCTCAGTGCCCACCCCCAGTGACATAGTTTCTCTAACAAGGTCACACCTTCTAATAGCACCGCTCCCTGGGGCCCATGGAGGCCATATTCAAACCTCCATAACGTTGAAATTCAAAAATATAAGAATGTCTACTTTCATGCATGTTTATATACGTTTAATTTATTTATTTTACACCCTATCTGCAGTTTCCTTCCAGTCCTCCTCCCACCTCCCCTATGCCCCTCACCCCATCCACTTCTCTTCTGTCTTTATTCAGAAAAAGGCAGGCCTCCCGTGGATTTCAACAAAACACTTGATGCATGTTTAAAGTTCACTTTTTACAGCTAAAACTTTAAAAACCATCGTTTTCATCTAACTATTATAAAACATTTCCCTGAGATCTCACAATAGGATTTATAAAATTAGTTACTATTGACTTACACAATGGGTGTTCGATTGACAACCTATGCGGGTACACTGGAGTTCAGCTTACTTTTGTCACTGTAAAGCAACATATGTTTGTTTTAAATCAAGAGAGGTTTTCAGTATCGTTCCCAAGCTATCTGATTCTGTAAATGCTTGTTTTTTGCATTGACTTTTGAAGTAAAATTTAAACTAGTAAAGGAAGAACGGACAACAGTTTAAAGACGTGATTGTCACAGTTTGCATCTCATTTTAAACTCTCCCCCCCCCCCAAGAAATTAGAACCAAAGACTGTAAATTGCCTGACAGTTGGTTTCCCAGAAACCAGACCCCATCTTGAAACCGACAGCAGTAGATGGGAGAGTGGACAAGAGCTCTGGCTGCTCTTGTGTAGGACCTGGCTTCAATTCCCAGCACCCTCATGGTGGCTCATAACCACCTGTAACTCCAATTCCAGGGGATCTGACCCCTCTTCTGACCCCAAAGGGCACCAAACATGCATATACAGGCACCAAATATACAGGCAAAACACTCACATGCATAATATACAATACATCTTTAAAGATTAAAAACTTACAGTAGCCGCTTACTCAGATGTAATTTACATTTGGGCTCCCCCCGGTTTATGGCATTTCTTTTGGTTTTGTTGGTGATCTAATGTACTTTTTTTTTTTTAAAAAAAACCAGATGACTTCTAGAATATGTAATCAAATCTGCTACAGTTTAGTCTAAAAAAAACATATGATGTTTTTAAAAGGAGGAACTCATTTTGTTGAAATTTAAAATATTCACCTACTTTTATTAGGATTTAAATGGTAAATTTGTTCTTGTGTATATAAAACCAAATTTGGAAGAAAATGAACTACAGTAAACTTTTAACAGAAACGCAAGCTGAGGATTTAGACATTCATCATGTTCATGACAGAAGAAATAAGCATTTCTCCTAAGAAGCCACCTGTAACACATTAAGTATAAATCATGGTTTCTCAAGTGTTGTTTGGGGACTTTTATGTTGCAATTCCAGATGCACAAGCTGGTTAGGCAAGGGCATTGCTGCATTGGGGAGAGCTAAAAGAAAGTGATGAAAGATGAGCCCTAAAATAGGGGAGAAATACTTTGGAATCTGAGCTTGGTGCAGAGGAAACATGGGGGACAATAACCTAATATAGTATCGCTAAAGTTTTGATGTGTCACCGTGACCGTAACCCCCGATCATCAACTCACTGACATTGTTCTTCATTTTAAATCGTGGTAAGACTGGCTTTAAAAATAAGAAAACTCTAAATTAGAATATTAAATAGTTAAATGTGTTTTAACACCCAAGCATATTTTATAACATACAGAAGATAGACCTGAGAAGCTCTTAAAAATTTTAAAGTCCTTATTTACTCCTTTAAAAAAATATTTGCTTATGTGTCTGTGTGTCTTGCCTGCATATAAGTCTGTGCACCACCTGTGTGCCTGGTTACCTCAGAGGCCAGAAGAGGGCATCGGATCCCCTTCTGGAGTTCTGAATGGTTGGGAGCCACCATGTGAGTTCTGGGAATCAAACCTGAGTCCTCCGGAAGAGCAGCCAATGCTCTTAACTGCTGAGCCGTCTCTCCAATCCTAATATCCTCATTATTTTAAAGAATACTTGTACGGAGCTTACAATCCACCAGTCCATGTTCTAAGAACTTTATAAATACCGAGTCATCAAATTTCCACAATAATCTTACAGGTAAGCACTATTATCCTCATTTGACAAATAAGGAAACACATTTTCTGCTAAGACAGGTCTCCACATGGAATTAAATAGTTTGCTAAGGTCACAGAGCTGTTAAGTGACAGACCCAGGACTGAATCCCACTGCTTCAGGGTCTGTGATCTTGCCCACCCTGCTCCTTCCCAGAGCCCAATATTAAGACTTCAAACACAGTTCGAGGTTACCCTGGCCTACAAGAGTTAGTTTCAGGACATGCTCCAAAACTACAGAGAAACTCTGTCTCAAAAAACAAAAAGCAAAACAAAACAAAACAAAAAAAAAAGACTTCAGGAACAGATGGTGATGACGCATGTCTTTAATCCCAGCACTTGGGCAGCAGAGGCAAGCAGATCTCTGTGAGTTCTAGGCCAGCCTGGTTCACAGAGTGAGGTCCAGGGCAGCCAGGGCTACACAGAGAAACCCTATCTGGGGCATGGGGGCGGGGCAGGAATAAAAGATTTCGGAAAGTAATCTATTAGCGGAATACATTTGAAACTTTTTTTTTTTTTTTTTTTTTGAGACAGGGTTTCTCCATGGCTTTTTGGTTCCTGTCCTGGAACTAGCTCTTGTAGACCAGGCTGGCCTCGAACTCAGAGATCCGCCTGCCTCTGCCTCCCAAGTGCTGGGATTAAAGGCGTGCGCCACCACCGCCCGGCTTACATTTGAAACTTTTTACTGAGTGAAATTTTAAAGTACCTCAGGGCTCGATGGCTACTGCATGCTCACATGATTTTTTTTTGAGAGTTGCTCCTTCAAGATTTTAAAGTATTTCTCTTCTGTCTTACAACACCACACAAAATTGTCCTTAATTTTCTCTTACACAGCTGGCCTTCTAACGTGAAGAAGCCCTTACAGTCTAATTGTTGTCCCCCTACTCCAAGCCAACATTCTACTTCTGTCAAAATTTTGTTATGGACATGAAGGAATTTCCTTAATTTTTAGCCGTTTCTTCTCTTGTCATGCTCCAGTCTGTCCTGCTTCTTAGAGTAAACCAGTCCTAATGGAATTCTACATTCAAGGGATATTTTTGGAGCGTTCTCTATAATTGAGGCTACCATACATCCATATGATGTGTTTGACCCACTCCGCCTCCAGTTCTCCCTCTAAGCTTCTGCTCCCCCTCCCCTTTCACGTGCTCTCGCTCCTTTTAAAATCCTTTTAAAATCTGCCACTTCCACTTTGTGCTAACTCTGTGTGTATGGTGGTAGGACCGCTTACTGCTGCAAGGAGTCTTTTCATCGCACTAGAGTATATTATAATTTACTGATAAGTATTTTTTTAATATTTATTTATTATGTATGCAATATTCTGTCTGTGTCTATGCCTGCAGGCCAGAAGAGGGCACCAGATCCCATTACAGATGGTTGTGAGCCACCATGTGGTTGCTGGGAATTGAACTCAGGACCTTTGGTAGAGCAGGCAATGCTCTTAACCTCTGAGCTATCTCTCCAGCCCCCTGATAAGTATTTTAAATGTGGATGAACATTGAATCTTTTAGATAACAAAAACTTGTAGACTCACACCAAGTTCATGATAAAAGGAAGTTTCCAGTATTTTTCTGTATCATATACCGTAGCTAGTAACTGTAATTTACTGATGGGATTGATTTTTGGACATAAATTTAAAATTATTTAACCTTATGAAACTGCAGTTTATCAGAAATCAGCCCACCACCATTACAGTGTGTTGATAGCTTTGAAATGTTTGATTCTCTTATTTTAGCAAATTATCCTTTCTAGTTTGACGCAGTAATAATTGTTTGAAATACTCGGTGTTTATCTAAAACAGTCATGACAAAATGGAGCTTCCCTGCTGTCTTTAAATGTTTATTGAGGTCCACTTTTAGCAATAGCTTTCTAAGAACTCTGCCCCAGTTGAAGGCGTAAGATGCCATCTTACTGAACACAGCTGCCTGAAAAGAAGAGAGTCCACAACCTGGAACTCAGGCTAGGTCAGTAAAGATATTAAAACGCAAACAAGAATATGGAAAGCTGACAGTGACAGGAATAATGAGTGGGTGAAGAGAGGAGGTTGGGGACAATAGAACAGACAGCCATGCCGGTGTTCTTGCAGCCAGAGATGCTCGCTGTAGAGCCGAAGAGACGCAACAGTACACATGAAGACAAAAAAAAAAACTGCTCATTTCAGAGCCCGAAAGGAATTCAGACATCACTGAAAACATCAGAATCATTTGAGATAACATACTTTATGAGGCTAGTCCAGCAAGGCATTTTGGCATCCCATTATTGTTTGAATCTGCAATATCCCCTTGTAGGGTCATCTTTGAACACCTGGCACCCAGCTGGTGGTGCTATTGTGGTAGGTTGTTGGGCTTTTCTGGTGGAGATAAGTAAGCCAACTGGAGTGAGCTTTAAGATTATTTATTTATTTATTTTGGTTTTTTTGAGACAGTATTTCTCTAAGTATTTCTGGCTGTCCTGAAACTCACTCTGTAGACCAGGCTGGTCTCAGACTCACAGAGATCCACCTGCCTCAGCCTCCCTGAGTACTGGGATTAAAGGCGTGTGCCACCACCTTCAGGCTGGGAGCGAGTTTTCAAGGTCAGAGCCTGGCCCTGCTTCAGTTCCTTTCTCTCCTTTCGGATCTTCTAAAACTGTTCAGCTTCTAGACAGGCCCCAGCCACTATGATGATCTCTATACCTGGAAATTTTGAGCCAAAATCAATACTTCATCTTTTAAGCTGTTTGTTTCAGGCATTTTGCCCTAGCAATAAGACAAGCAACCAAATCCTCAGAACAAGCTGTATACGAAGAGTAGCTGAATCGGTGAGCTCTGGGCTTGATTGAGAAACTCTGCCTTAAAGAATGAGATGGAGAACGGCGGAAGAAGATTCTTAGTGCCAGCACACCCACACACATACAAACACACGTAGAAAAAGGCATTCGAAAACGCAGGAAAAGAAGAAAAATCTTAAGTAAACTATAAATGTCTACAGGCCAATCATCTGAGAAAATACACGCAAAATTCTAAATATTAACTAATCAAATCCAATGACACACTTTTAAAGTTTGCAGGGAGGGATGGAAAAAGAGAAACCTTGTAGTTGAATTACAATCTCAGAAATAAATTGAAAAATAATTTAAACTTATTAGTATAAAGAAACTTGCATTGAAATTGTTCATATTAAAAGTAATGAATTAAAAAAGGCCAACGGATCAGGGACTCTGCTGTGAGATTGTGTCTCCTAGTAACATCAGGAGCCATATTTATAAATTCACACCAAGACCACACAATCATGAGCTGGCCAAGAGGACACCAATGAACATGCCAAACAGAGAAAAGCCCATGAGGCTTCAACCCTACACACAGAACCCCCGGCAACTGAGAGAAGCTGGGAGCAGGAGAAGTAGTCCTCCCCAGGGAAGAGCATGCCAACTGGTTGTCCCGTGCCAAAGGGTCAGCCCTAGAAACATTCATACAACTGGTTAGATATTGTTTATATATGTATGTACAAAGGCATAAATACGTGCAATAACAATGAAAAAGGAGGCTATAGATTTGAAGGAGAGCTGGGTATATGGGAGAGTTTGACGGGAGGAAGGGAAAAAGAGAAACCTTGTAGTTAAATTACAATCTCAGAAATAAATTGAAAAAATAATTTAAAAGCAGCTCCAGCCAATACATAAAAAAAGAAATTGTTCACATTAATGAAGTTAACATTCAGGCATTATGCTAGCCTGCCCCTTGGGAACCTAGCAGGATGCACTCAGGCAGTGCTCTGGCCTGCTCAGGGTCCTGACAATGTCAACCACTACAGCACATGAGCTACATCTCCTCATAAAAGGCCAGTCCTATCTCTCTCTCTCTCTCTCTCTCTCTCTCTCTCTCTCTCTCTCTCTCTCTCTCTCTCTCTCTCTCTCTCTCTCTGTCTCCCCTGCTGTTTTTTAAACTACAACAACAGGGTTATGATACATTATTTGGATTGATTCTCTCACATTGTATATTAGGAGATATTTGAAAATTTAAAAATTAGTTTTCTGTCTTTCTGTCTTACTTGCACTATTGAAGATCAAGCCCAGGGTGCAGGTATATCAGGCAAATGCTCTACCACTAAGATTCCCCTCAACCACTGTGACCTAAAACACAGATACTGTGGTGATCTTTGTGGGAAACGTCCCCAGTGTATCACTTCAGACTTAGGCTGCTCATCATTCCAAGAAACCCAATGGCCTTCCGAACATTTCCCAAGTGCCTCAGCCCTGTATTAAATCTTCTTATATTTAGTACTTCATCCAGGGAAGCAGGTCAGGGCCTTGCTCAGCCATCATCAGAGAAGCTGCCTCCTGCAGCTGAGGCAGAGACCTACCAGATACTATGCAGAGAATGCAAGACCTTGAAACATTCAGCCTGAAACAGGACGGCTCCATCAAATTCCTCCCCTCAAGGAACTCAAGGAGCCACGTAGTGTAGAGGAGGCAGAGGAGGAGTGTGGAAGCCAGAGGGGATTGAGGACACCGAGGAAACGAGGCTGCCTAAAGCAACAGGATCAACAGGCATATAAACTCACAGAGACTGAGGCAGCATGCACTGGGCCTGCGTGGGTCTGCACCAGGTCTCTGTGTGTACACATGGCTTCCAGTTCAGTGTTTTCATGGAATTCCTGAGTGTGAAAGAGTTGGTCTTTGTTTCTTATGCCTTCTTTTGGCCTCTTTCCCTTCTGTTTCTTTGTTTTGTTCAATCCTGATGTGTTAGTTTTTGTTTTATGTTGTTTTGTTATTATCCCTTAAAAGCTCGTTTGTTTGCTAATGAGAAACATGGAGGGAGGAGCTCCATCTGAGAGGAGAGGTGGAGAGGAACTGGAGGAGTAGAGGGAGAGGAAGCCATAGTTAGGATATATTATCTGAAAAACACATCTATTTTCAATAAAAGAAAAAATACCACCAAACAAACAAACAGAAATCTCTTCGTGTTTAAAATGCCGAGGACCACTTGTGTGTTACGAATGAACCTGATTGATGGAGTCCTGAATATTAGAGAAAGGTGATGCATAACAAAAATACTCAAATATTGAGTATTGTCTTAGTAGTCTGGCAGTACATGGAAGGATCCAACTCCATGAGAGAAAGCCGATTGTCATCACACACGGAAAATTTCCTCAGTAAACAGTTTCCTCTTAAAATCTTGGAAGTGGATTCATGTGCTGATAGAATGTGGAGATCAACATGAAGGGGTTAAAAAGTGCCAGTGTGTAATGTGGATTAGCAGTTGCTTGGCGTTTGTAGCAAGATACTGAGCGTGATGAGCGCCGGCAAGAACTGGCCAACTGTCAAGCAAAGATGAAAGAATTCCACTAGGCAAAGAAGACTCTCTGGCTATAGACCACAATCTAAACTCATACAGAGGAGTTTAAAAACAAACTGAAATGTGTGTGTGTTCCTTCAAGCAAGACAGTTAGCTCTCCAGGCTTTTCTTTAACCTCTCTCGGTAAGATTTCTCTGCCAGAAAAAAAAAAAAAATGGCAGCTAATCCAAAGATTAGTTAGTTGGTGCCTCCCATCCAAGTCACTCATTAACGCAAATGGACTCTGGGCTGGGGATGTGGATGAGTGGTGGAGTGTACTTGCTGAGCATGTACAAAGCCTTGAGTTTGATCACCAGCACAGGAAAAAATAAATAAAAATTAAAAAAAAAAAAACACTGGCCATTCAGCAAGGGAGAGGTGTCTTACACACAAAATATGCAGATAGTGCACTCTTCAGAAAGCAACCTTGGGTGTGATTAGTAACACACACAACACACACAGCCATCTGGAAACAAATGTTTAAGAATATTTTAGAAAATCATGTTACCTAAGCCTGAGCTGCAGGAGCCTGTGTGTGACTCTGGATGTCTGTGAGCACACACCACCTCGATGGAGCTTGCTGTGACTCTGACTGTCTGTGAACACACACCTCAATGGAGGTTTCTGAGTCACTGAACTTTTTTGATGTAGACATTAATATTTCTAATCAAACATGTGGAAAACTTGACCATTAGTTTAAAAATATTTTTCTGCCTTTTCTCCTTCTGAGGCCACAATTATGCAATAATTTAACACCCATATCTAGTTGTCCCTTGGTATTCATAAGAAATTGTTTCTAGGACCCACAAAGAGATCAAATTCACAGTTAGTCAAGTCTCTCTTTCTCTCACTCTAAAAAGATTTATTTGTCATGTATGCAATGTTCTGCCTGCATGTCTGCCTGAAGGCCAGAAGATCTCATCACGGATGGTTGTGAGCCACCATATGGTACTGGGAATTGAACTCGGGTCCTCTGGAAGAGCAGTTAGTGCTCTTAACTGCTGAGTCATCTCTCTATCCCTGGTCAAGTCCCTTATGTAATACAGCAAAGTATTAATATGTTGGCAGAGGCTGCTTGTTTGTTCCAGGCCACCCAGACTCAAAATAACCACACAGAAACTATATCAATCACAATACTATTTGGCCAATAACTTAAGCATATTTCTGGCTAACTCTTATATCTTAAATTAACCCATTTCCATTATTTCATATTTTATCATGAGGCTGGTGGCTTACCGGCAAGGTTCTGACTGGCAGCTTGCATCTTTCTCCTCTGGCAGCTACATGGTGTCTCATTGACTCTGTCTTCTTTCTCCCAACATTCAGTTTAGTTTTCCCACCTAGCTCTATTCTGCCCTGTCATAGGCCCAAATGGCTTCTCTATTCATTAACCAATAAAAGCAACACATATACAGAAGGACTTCCCATATCATTAGTAGATATCCTCTGTACCTCCTCTTGTATATTTTAAATCACTTCCAGGTTACTTGTAGCATCTGATCCAAAGTAAATACTTTGTAAATGATCATTATACCATTGTTTTAGAGATTAAATGAAAAATGCTGTCAAGAAAATACAGTACAGGCGACATCAGTCTGCGGTTGTTCGAGAACACAGAACCAAAAAGCATAGATTTGGGGGGGGGGTCAATTGCATTGCATTATGCATATGAAAATGCTCAGTTGAAAGTCTTCATTTGAAAGACAAAAAGAACAAAAATGAGCAGAGACTCACAGCCCTGAGAGACACATGCTATGGTAATTCCCAAAGAACAGAAGGCAAAGGAAGGAAGAGATGGAGATTGGAGAAATGATGGCTTACTTAGCCCAGAATACTGAAAATAACCACACACCATTACATAGGAGACTAGCTGAATAAATTATGATTCACACAGACAGAAAAGTGGAAAGCCAACAAATCAATAAGTAATGAAATTTACTACTTAGAGTTGGTGAGAGAAAATAAGGTAAACTCATCCTCAACGTTGATGGTACCCCACAATGTCCTAATGGTCATGCTTTTGTAGTCTCTCCCTATGAGTAAGGAAAACCAATGTAACCAGTAGAACTTGCTGGAAGTAACGTCCGTGTGACTTCCCAGTCTCGGGAATAAAAGGTATGGCAGCTTCTCTTTGGGATTTGCTTTGAATTTTTTTTTATATATATGAGAGAAAAAAACCCAACATGCTTTGAAAATTCTCAGGCAACCCCAGGGAAAGGCTGGTGTACAGAGATCAGAAACCAGCTCTAACCAGCTGGCCATGCAAGTGAGCACTTAGGAGATGCTGTTGATCTAGTCAAATCTAAAGGAAATCAGTATCTCAACAGAACTCCATAAGAAATCCCAGGTCAGAACCACAAAGAGCTTCCAAATCCTTGACCATCTGGAAGTGTGTGGTGCCCCCTAAAAGCCCGTGTGTCAGAGGCTCGGTCCTACAGTAGTGATATTGAGATAGTTGTGAAAACTTTAATACATAATAACTGACTTCATTAGACAGTTTCATACATGTATGTAATATATTTTGACCATATTTACCACCCCACCCCAATGACCTCTTTTGTTCCCTTCCCTTTCCCAAGAATCCCTTCTTCTCAACTCGCCCCCTTCTTTCTACTTTCACATTTGTGTGTATGTGTGTGTGTGAGAGAGAGAGAGGGTGGGAGGGGGATAGAGAGAGCCAATGACCTTAATTAGGGTTATTTATAGGAGCGTGGGCACCTTACCAATGGCCACACCACTGAAGAAAATATCTCTCCCCCATCAATCATTAACTGCCAACAGCTCATCCGGAAGGGGTGGGAACCCATGAGTCCCTCTCCCTTTCAGGACAGAGTGCTGTAGGTTTGACCTTGTGAAGACCTTGGACAGACAATGGCAGTCGCTATGGATTCAAAAGCTGCTGTGTCATGCCTGGGAGTCAGTTGTGACAGTGGTAGAAGTTCTAAAAGGGTGACTGTGTGAAGTGGAGGTGTACCCTTACTCTCTCCTCCCTGTTTTCTGGTGTGATTTCTTCTTGCACACGCTCTGCCATCTGTCATAGGACCTTTGCCAGAGTTGGCACTATCTGGACTTCCAGTCCCTGAAACTGTGAGTTAAATAAACCTCAGGTGTTCCGTTGTCAAAAAAGTGCACTAGAAGAATTCGTCAGACTCAGTCTTTCAAAGACCACTCAATTTCGTAGGACCAACTGGATCTCGTGGGAAATGAATTAATCCCTTCCTACGGTATTGGTCCCATGACCTAATCACATTCCACTAGGCTCCACCTCCTAATGATTCTACTGGTGTGGGAAATACTTCTGTCTGTGTGTTAATTTTCTTAGTAAATGAATAAAGAAATTGCCTTGGCCTGTTGATAGGGCAGAACTTAGGTAGGTGGGGAAGACAGAACTGAATTCTGGGAGGAAGAAGGCAGAGTCAGAGGGACACCATGGAGCTGTCAGCAGAGATAGACGTGCTGAAACTTTGCTGGTAGACCACGACCTTGTGGTGATTCACAGATGAATAGAAATGAATTAAATTAATCTGTAATAGTTAGAAAATAAGAAGCTAGAGCTAATGGGCCAAGCAGTGATTTAATTAACACAGTTTCTGTGTGATTATTTTGGTTCTGGGCAGCTGAGACAAAGCTGATGTGGGAGTGTCATATATCAATCTGTTGATTTCATTGGTTAAGTTATAATAAACCAGCTGCTTGGCCTCATGGCTTGGAACATAGATGGGAGGAGTAAACAGAATAGAATTCTGGGCGGAAGAGGAAGTGAGGCCAGACTATGCTCTGCTTCCGGGGAGAGAGCCGACAGCTCGGGAGCAGAGACGCCATGCTCAGCCCTCCCAGGTAGACGCAACAGATCTGCTCTCTGGAGCAGAGACACCAAGATGGACAGAGGCTAGACTCTTCCCGGTAAGAGCACCTTGGGGTGCTTACATACATCATTAGAAATGGGCTAGTCCAGGTGCGAGAATTAGCCTGTAAGGGCTAGAGTTCATGGGCCAAGCAGTTCTTTAAATGAATACAGTTTGTGTGTTGTTATTTCGGGCATGAGCTAGCCAAGCGGCCGGGGTGTTGGGGACGCAGCCCCGCCGCTACCTATTTCAACACAAAGCGGCCTCCTCCTACATTCTACTGTCATGGAATAATCTTTTTGTACACTGTGAAGATGTATCTTTACCAAAGCACCTTCTTATTGGCTTAACAAAAAGCTAAACAGGGCTGGAGAGATGGCTCAGTGGTTAAGAGCATTGCTTGCCATTCCAAAGGTCCTGAGTTCAATTCCCAGCAACCACA
Source organism: Alexandromys fortis (assembly GCF_014885135.2). NCBI lineage: Eukaryota > Metazoa > Chordata > Mammalia > Rodentia > Cricetidae > Alexandromys > Alexandromys fortis. The sequence continues at coordinate 3,123,130 of NW_026067908.1, forward strand.
TGGTGGTTTACAACCATCTGTAATGAGGTCTGATGCCCTCTTCTGGCCTGCAGGCATATACACAGACAGAACACTGTATACATAATAAATAAATATTTTTTTTAATAAAAGCTAAACAGCCATTGGCTAGGCAGGAGGTATAGGTAGCACGGCCAGACACAGAAGATGCTGGGAAGAAGAAAGGCAGAGTCACCAGGAGACACAGAGGGAGCAAGACATGCTGGAGGATGGTAAAACCATGAGCCACTTGGACATATGTAAAATAATAAAAATGGGTTAATTTAAGTTATAAGAGTTAGCTAAAAACAAGCCTAAGTTATAGACTGAAATTTCATAAATAATAAGTCTTTGTGTCATAATTGGGGAACTGGCAGTCTCAACAGAAAGGTGCAACTACAAAATGGTGCCCAACATCCGGCCACATATATCCACATAAGACCTAAGAAAGCTTTCAAACGGGTTCTAAACACACAAAAACAGAGCCAAACATCACTTCCTAGTCTCATGTCTCTCATGCTGGTCATGGTGCAAAGATACGTCTCCCAGCAGCTGCATGCTTGAGCCAGCAGTGTGCCATGAGATAAGTCACGTGGCAGGTTTGAGGTTTTGCTCATGCAGACAGAAAAGGTTACAGATATGCAGTAAAACAGGTTCAGATGGGAAAACCCTCTAAACAGGTTACAGTGTGTTTAACAGTGTGCATAGGCTTAAGAAAAAAGTGGTTATAGTCATAGAAAAATGAATAGCGTAAATAGAAAGTCTATAAAAAAGAGAGTAAAGTAATAAAAAATAAGGCATGTAAGAATGTAAAATACACAGGGAATCTGGATCCTATATTGTGTCTTGTTAACTTTGAATTTCTTAAATGCTAGTATAAAAATAGCTGCTGAGAGACATTGGATTATGGAAACTTCCGAATTAAAACAACCTATATATTTTAAAAATACTTTAAAATTTAAAATACTTTTTAAAAACTTCAAAATGGAAGTTGGACAATGTGTTGTGTTGGGGGAGAGGATATGCTTTTGTTCCCAAGAAACTGTCCTTGCTTCAACTGATGACAAGTATGCTGTCCAAACTGGACCAGTAGGACATAAAGAAACATGACTTTACCAAAACAGGATGGGGCAGTCCTTCAAAAATCCCTGCTATGTCTTAGCAGTGGTGGCACACATCTTTAATCCCAGCACTTGGGGGGCAGAGGGAAGCAGATCTCTGTGAATTCGAGGACAGTCTGGTCTACAGAGCAAGTTCCAGGACAGGCCCCAAAGCTACAGAGAAACCCTGTCTTGAACCCCCCAAATTCCTGCTTCACAGAAAAGTTTGTCAGATATTCTAGGCCTGCAGGATGAAGATACCCCAACATTGCAGACAAACCTTGGGTGTCTGTCCAAGCAGTCAGCTTTCTCTGTCATTTCTTTTAGTTTTGGAAGTTGCTTGCTCTGTACTTCCTGTTTACTTAGGCAATAGTTTCTGGGGTCTTTGATGGAGTTGAAGATTAGATAGTCATAGTTATAGTTCTTCTCAGTTATGATAGAAGGTAAACTAGGTACAAAGCTTTGGATTCACCAAGATAGTATAAATTGTGGAGTATTTTCTCCAAAATTGCAAAATACAAATGGATTGGACATTGTGAATGTAATTCTTTTTTTTTTTTTTTTTTTTAAAGAAGGTTTATTTGTTTGTTCATTTATTTATTTATTTATTTATTTATTTATTATGTATACAATATTCTGTCTGTGCATATGTGTGCAGGCCAGAAGAGGGCACCAGACCTCATTACAGATAGTTGTGAGCCACCATGTGGTTGCTGGGAATTGAACTCAGGACCTTTGGAAGAACAGGCAATGCTCTTAACTGCTGAGCCATCTCTCCAGCCCGTGAATGTAATTCTTACCTGATAATTGTTCTTATTGTATATGATTTTACAGTGTTAGAATTAAACCCTTTCCTTTTTATTTAGACAAAAGGAGGAAATGTTGTGGAATAGTCTTTTTCTACACTGTGAAGACATATTTTTACCAAGGCATCTTCTTATAGGTTTAATAAAAAGGTAACTAGTAATTAGTTAGGAGGGATGTATAGGTCGGATAGCCAGACACAGGGGATGCTGGGAAGAGGAAAGGTGGGGTCACTAGGAGACACAGAGGGAGCAAGACATGCTGGAGGATGGTAAAGCCATGAGCCACATAGAAATATGTAGATTAATAGAAACATGTTAACTGAAGTTGTAAGAGCTAGTTAGTAACAAGCCTAAGCTATAGCCAAGCTTTCATAAGTAATAAGAAGTCTCTGTGCCCCGATTTGGGAGTTGGCAGGCAAGGCAGAAAAATCCAACTATATTGTACCACCCCTCAATACTGCCACACTGGGGGACAAACCTCCAGCACAAAAATCCTGTGGGAGCCAACACCATATCGAAATTATGGCAAATACCAGAAAACATTACTAAACAACAGGTAATAACTGATAATATAAATGAATCAGTACTGACTATTTTAAACTCGGTAATTGTAAGTATATTAGGATGTTTTCTTATTCTTGTGGACCACACACAGAACTTTTGAGGATATTATATCTGCAAGTCTCATTCTTCAAATGACTCAGAGCATCATACACTCGTGTTCAAATATATGTGCGTATTCCTAAACCCCCTCTCACCACACATGCACACAAACACGAGAGGAGGGGAGGAGTATAGGGGAAATATAACAGAAAAGATAGTGAAAAATAGCAAAACATTTACAAATAGTGAATTTGAATAAAGGGTGCATAAGACTATACTATTCTTTTAAATTTGAGAAATTTTCAGACTTTAAAGTTCTTAAAAGAATACTAAGTAACGTTATCTATCAATTCATCTATATTTTCAAAAATTGTGTCTGTGTTAAGAAACAATGACTTGATAATAATTAAGGATATATAGCCATTGAAAGAGAACAAGAGGCAGTAATTAAAGGGTTGTGAGTTCAGGCTATGTCTAAAAGGAACCAAGATTTCTGAACAGTTGCCTCATCAAAACAGAATTTATGAAACGTGATTCTTAAGCAATCGATTATTTTGCAAGCAGGCAACTAGTTAAAATCTGAAAGTGTATCAAGAATGAGGTTAAAAACACTGGATGTAGTGGCTCACGCCTTTAATCCCAGCACTCAGAATGCAGAGGCAGATCTCTGTGAGTTTGAGGCCAGTGTACAAAGGGAGTTTCAGAACAGCCAAGACTACATAGTGAGACCTTGTCTTAAAACAAACACACACATAAAATGAGATAGAAAGTATAATGACAACTGTCACACACCAACTGGAGAGACGGTTGGGTAGTTAAGAGCATGTACTGCTCTTGCAAAGGACCTGATTTTGATTCCCAGCACCCATGCTGCGTTGCTCACAACTTCCTGCCGCTCCAGCTCTAGATCTGATATCCTCTTCTGGACTCGGCGTGCTTCCACACTCACACATGCACACATACACACACACACGTATACACATAATTAAAGATAGAATTACTTTAAAAACTGTTGCACAGAAGGACTGGCAAAGATCTTATGATGAAGTGTCACACAGGTGAAACACTGAAGAATCAAAGAATACTTGCGGATCTCAAGCAGAGTTAGCTAATAAAGACTGCACTCCAATGGGACCATGCAGAGATCATGGCCCAGGAGTAATTTTCTAAAGCAATGACTTTCAAGTGTTTGTCAGAAATTCAGTCATTTCCACACTTCTTCATCATAGTCAGAATTTTCATTTTACTTTTGCCCACTTCCTTGCTTTTCTCTTCTGTGCCTTCCTAAATTTCAATTTATTCCCACTGCACACCACTGGCTTGTTTTGAAAATGACCCCTGCTTATGAATCAGGATCCCCTCCAAATTTCCCCTCGTGCAAATGCTCTTAACATGATGATATTAGCTGGGCGGTGGCGGTGTACATCCCTTTAATCCCAGCATTTGGGAGGCAGAAGTAGGTGGGTCTCTGAGAGTTTGGGGCCAGCCTGGTCTACAGCCTGGAAGTGAGTTCTAGGACAGCCAGAGCTGTCACACAGAGAAACCCTGTCTTGAAAGACAAACAAACAAACAAAATTGATTAAATTAGGAGCTGAAAAGATGGCTCAATGGTTAAGAGCCCAGACTGCTCAGGAAGACCCAGGTTCAGTTCCCAGCACTCACAAAGTGGCTAGAAACCTTTTGTAACTCGAATTCCAAGAGACCTGATGCCCTCCTGCCCTCTGTGAGCACTGAATACACATGGTACAGACATGTATTCAGCCATAACATTCATACACATTAAATGTAAATAAATCTAATGAATAATTACAGTAGATGTTTCACTAATGTCATTCAACTACAGCTATGTTGATCTACCCTGGCAACAGTTTCAGTTTGATTAATAATTATATATCACTAATTATAAATGATAGCTTAACACTATTAACTATGCTGGTTCTGTCTATTGTGGTTGCGCTGGCTAGTGCTTTTCAGTTTGGCACAAACTGAGGTCACCTGGGAAGAGGGAAACTCAACCGAGGATTGCCTCCATCATATTGGTCTACGGGGCATTCTCTTTATTAATGACTAATGTGGAAGGGCCCAGCCCACTGTGGGTGGTGCCACCCCTGGGCAGGTGGTCCTGAGCTATACAAGAAAGCAATCTGGAGCCGGGCGATGGTGGCGCACGCCTTTAATCCCAGCACTCGGGAGGCAGAGGCAGGCGGATCTCTGCAAGTTCGAGACCAACCTGGTCTACAGAGCGAGTTCCAGGACAGGCTCCAAAGCCACAGAGAAACCCTGTCTCGAAAAACCAAAATAAAATAAAATAAAATAAAATAAAATAAAGAAAGAAAGAAAGAAAGAAAGAAAGAAAGAAAGAAAGAAAGAAAGAAAGAAAGCAATCTGAGGCGCTGGAGAGAGGGCTCAGAGTTTAAGAACACTTACTACTCTTACAGATGACCCCGGTTTGATTCCCAGCACCCACAGGGCGGCTTACAACCACCTGGAACCCCAGTTCTGGGGATATGACGCCCTCTTCTGACTTCTTCAGGCACCAGGCCTGCACATGGCACAAGTAAACAATGCAGGCAGAACACTCAATATGCGTAACATTAAATCTTAAAAATATTTTAAAGAGAAAAGAAAGCTGAGCAAGCCAGGAAGCAGCTTTCCCCCATGGTTCCTACTTCTGCCTCTGGAGTTCCTGCCTGACTTTCCTCACTGATAGATTGTGATCAAGATGCGTGAACGAAAGAAACCCTTCCTTCCCCTCTCTAGCTTTCTTCTGGCCAGTGTTTTATCATGTCGCTAGAAAGCAAACTGCTACACAGGTCTTCTGAAAATTGCTTTCTGAAATTTGATATTTTTCTTTGCTAGAATTGTCTTGTGAGTGGGATCCATAGATCAGTAGATAAGTTATTTTCATTAGTAGTCATGAGCCTTTGGGTGTCCCAAGCATAGAGAGGGGGAAAAAGAGGTGGAGGAGGAGAAGACAAAAGAAGTCTGCTGGAGTTTTTGTAACAAAATACTATAGACTAGATGACAAAAGATCAGGGTACCAGCATAGTCAGCTTACAGGTGCTATCTTCTGGTGATGCCATCACCTTGTGGAAAGAGAAAGAGAGTTAAGATCTTTTGTGCATTTCCTTATACATGCAGGAAGCCCACTAACAAAAGTCTCGCCCTTAAGGTTTTTCCTAACCCTCCTCATCTCTCTGACAACTCATCTCCACAGATCTTCATACTGGCGCTGAGAGTTTCAACTATAAATCTGAGGCATCTCACTTGTGTCCATAGCAAAGGCCTTGCCCATGTCTAGACTTAACTTATATTAGTTGGAAGAATCCAGTTGGACATTATTTTTAATCCTGACATTAAAGGTTGAGCAAGAAATCATTAAAATATATATTCATTTATTTGTCAAGTAGGAACAGTACAATTCCTGTCTCTGTCAGCAACTTGAATATTATTTCATTACTTAATAGGCCCAATGGAGAAATTTGATTGCAAAGAGCAAAAACTATTGGTAGGAAATGGAGTCCTCTGAGTGTCTGACATGCCCTAACGGGCAGTGTCACAGTAGAGTCATGAAAGGATGACGGCCATCTTCCAATAATGATGTGTAAGTGTAAGCATTCCCCCTTTTAATTCTCAAATTCCTGTGCCAACATGTTAACTATGGCACCATCTTGTGGATGTTTCATCAAATAGCTGGGCTATACAAACATTTATAGACAGACACTATAAATGAAAGTTACTTATTTTTAAAAAGCAAAGCTTTAAAATGACATTTAACATAATGTTGGCAAGTAACCCTTCTTATTCTCCTTCAAAGAGCTTCAGCTAAAGAAATAAACGATTCAACCAGCTTCGGCAGGGGTGTGTTTCTTTTGTAAAATATTTTCTGTGTTAACTGTTTATGTAAAATCTCAAACTGGCCAGTTGGTGCTAGAAACATCAAATGGATATCATAACCTAATGCAGTTTAGTGTGCAGAGTAGACAAAAGTTTACACATGAAATTACGTGTGTGCCATTGTTATTTCATGTGACTTAACTGTAGAATCTGTTAAGCACGGGGAATTGATACATGTTAAAAAATTTAAGAGATAAAAAAAATCTTTGAGAAACAATCTTTAAAAATGTTTAATCACTCTCTGGCAATGACTGTAATACTGGTCAGTTTTGTGTTGTTACAATGCTATGCCTGAGGCTGGGTCACACTTCAGAAAGATTTATCCAATTTGAAGACCCATTTCTGTGGCTTCTCATGGCACCTTCGCTGAGCAGGTCCTGAGGGGCATTGTCACTGAACTAAGATTTTATATAACTTTAACCTTTGTCCTTAAATTTTCCCTAAGTTCTCTTTGAAATATTTTCTTATTAAAAAAAAACCCTGAGTTTGAATAATAGAAATATTTTGTCTATGACATTTTAAAATGCCTTGAAACTCTTTTTTCTCTTCAAAAAGTCTTCAAGTGCTGGGTGGTGGTGGTGCGCACCTTTAATCCCAGCACTCCCAGGGGTAGGCAGAGGCAGGCAGATCTCTGAGTTCAAGACCAGCCTGGTCTACAGATAGAATTCCATGATGGCTAGGGCTACACAGAGAATAAAACAAACAGCACACACATACACAAGCAAAAAATTTTTCAAACAGAGGCTGGAGAGATGGCTCAGCGGTTAAGAGCTCAATTCCCCTGAGTTCAATTCCCAGCGACTACATGGTGGCTCGCAACCATCTACAATGGGATCTGATGCCCTCTTTCGGCACGCAGGTGTACACGCAGAGAGCACTCATACATAAAATTAAATAAAGTTTTTCTAAAAAAGTTTTCAAACAGCAGATAGATCTCAAGAAGAATATTGAAATATTTCAAATACATTAAAAAATAATCTTACTGGGATCTAGAGAGATGGTTCAGCAGCCCTGAGCATGGGCTGTTTTCCAAAGGACTAGGGTTCAAGTCTTAGCACCCACATGGCAGAACTATCTATAACTCCACTTCTCAAGGAACACACATACATGCAAGTAAAAAGAAATACACATTTAAAAAATCTTCCTTAAATGAGAAAAATTAAGTAGAACCACACTGTGATGAGAGTTTTCTCCTAAACTATTTTACCCAGGTGGTAAACATGTGGCCAGATGTTCCTTTCCTCACAGTGCTGATGTCAGCACCTAATAAACACCCCTACAATGGCAGTTTGGTGAAACCTGTCAAATTTACAAGTACACATATTTTTAACATAAATTTCCCCCTATACATGTAATTCACATATGTTAGGAATGACATATGTAAAAGATTATTCAGGGTTTGTGTTGGCTAAGTTTGGAAATGACTTGATCTTCATGAATTGGAAGCTGCTAAGCTATGATCATAAATGTGACGGAAAGCTGCAGCCACACTATGAATCTGCTGACACTGAGTGTGTGTGCCGAGGGAACGGAAATAGCCGGCAGACTTCCACTGTTCACACATGGGATTCCGTTGAATATAGTCCCTCAAACAGAAACAGCGAGTTCTCCCTCTGCTTCCCAAGCCCACTGTGTCTCCCGGCTCTGGTTTCCCAAAGGTTGCAGACCTGAGCCGGGACATCTAAGGTCACTGTATTTCCCTACAGATTCCAGCTGTGTGCTATGGATGATCTCTGCAGAGCAGTGGCCCTGGTCCCTGCTTTCCCTATGACCCAGCTCTTTTAATACTGTTTCTCCAAGCTCTGGGTGTTCCAGGATATTAGGTCAGGGGTTAAGTTTGAAAATGCTGATTCGAGTCTAGGGCAGGCCCACACGCAGAGCAGTTACTTGCATAAGGTCACACAGTTATTACAGCCCAGGGTCTCCACTCGCTGCTCACTCAGCCTGTGGTTCTTTCCTCTGCACACCCCCATGTGAGTTCCATTTCTTTTTAGGCAAAAAAAGACATATGCTCTTCATAGAAACACACTAATGGACAAAGAACTTGAGGACTCTATGCTTTCGCGGCTTCTCCTTTTTTTCCTCTCCAGTCAGATCTCTCAACTCTTGACCTATTTTTCTAATTACCTCCTTGGCGCCACCACTCAGATACTTAATGTTACAAAATTTATGTGTTAAACATTTGGCCTTGGGGGCTGGAGAGATGGTTCAATGGTTAAGAGCACAGACTGCTCTTCCAGAGAACCCAGGTTCCATTCCCAGCACCCACATGGCAGCTCACACCTGTCTGTAACTTCAGCTCCAGAGGCCCCAACACCCTCACACAGATGTTCATGCAGGCAAAACACTAAGAACCATTAAAAAATTGGCCTGATATTCAGCTTCAAAACCACCCTTCCAGTCAACTCCAGCAATTTAGATCAAAGTTGTCCCCATTTGGGCTCCTTTAAGATAATAACAACATAATCACCACTGTGAACTGAGAACGCCGTAGTTGCTTGGTCGCTGAGGCCTGTGTCTCAGCAAGTGGAGTCCCACAGTGGCTGTTCTCAGCGGACGGGCAGACAGACAACTGGTAGTTGCTTTGTCCACATGCTGGTGCCTCAGTAGTTCCAACCTGGTGCCAAAGGCACCTGGAGAGTCGCTGGCGAGAGTTTGGAAACTGTGTCCGACATCAGCGAAGAATCAGCAGCAGCAGCGCGAATCTTCTGGGCTGCAAGAGGGAAGGTCAGGGAGCAAAGGCAGAATGTTCTTCCTTTGGCTGTGTCCTTGTATTCCGGGACACCACCAGAAGGCGCTGCCCACATTCAGGGTGGCTCTTTGTGCATCCATCAAGGCAGTCGGGAAACTTCTTCAGGTGAGGTTCCTGGCTTAGGTGATGATAATTTGTGGCAAATTGGCATTAAAACCAACCATATTAAAAACTGACTCCCAAAAGTTATTCTCTGTGAGTGGACACATCAGCATATATAATTATCATTAATAAACATATAATTTATTTTTATTTTATGTTCATTAGTGTTTTGCCTGCATGCACGTCTGTGCGAGGGTGTCGGGTCTTCTGGAACTGGAGTTACAGACAGGTGTGTGCTGCCATGTGGATGTTGGGAATTGAAGCTGGGTCCTGTGGAAGAGCAGCTAGTGCTCTTAACTACTGAGTCATCTCTCCAGCCTGGTAGTCTAATTTTAATATTGCTCTTTTGCTTGTTGAAATGCTTTAGTAAATTGACACTTCTCCACTTCTGTTACTTGGTTGCCCAATGGTGCAGAATACGTTTAGAAAAGACACTATAATTCTTGACCTTCCAAAGCAACACAAATGTCTCCTATATCATTGTCAATTCACAGATTTCAATGGGGTTGAGATTTGGGGGATTATAAATCTCACTGAAACGCAGTTCATCACATCTGGGAAAGTGAAAACCATGTCACATCCAGGGCTGTGTCCTTTTAACTCTAGAATTCATTGCTAGCTTCCTTGCTAAACAGACAGGCGGGACAGCACAGTCTATGGACTGTGCGTTGACCACTTAGAAGCCCTGGTTTCTTTAGGCAGCAAATGTCGTTGAAGACCACCGTCTGAGTTTCTGTCTGTGATGGTTGCCAATTCTTATTTTGGAGGGCAGAGCTAAGATACACACATACATACATGATACGTCAAAAGTTCATGCTAGTATCCTGAGTTCAAACTGAACTCATATGCCCAACATGTGTGGCGATTACAGGCTGTTAAAAAGCATTGGACGTTGGCAAAACATACTCAATCCAGTCCACCAAACCCAGTAGCTTAGCGACATAGCACACTATAGAGGATTGGCTGACCGAAAGCTGCAGCTCATGGCTGCTGCCCAGGACATGAGACTATTGCATCTCCTATCACCAGCCTGGCCGAGATCAACATACAGTTCCTGATGAAGGCAATCAGTTTTGGGGCACTGTAGTAAAAAAAGAAAATCATTGTGTCAAACCACTACAAGTCAGGGATCACCTTTCCGAGCTTTTTATGAGGCCCCTTCGGTCTTCTGTATCGTTTCTCCACTTCCTTTCTTTCCTGTTGAGAATCCTGGTTTCTAAAAATACAGCAGATGTTCCCAGGAGTAACAGGAAACTTTAACGTAATTTGTCGGTAACTGATAAATTCCTGATAAAATACAATAATATCAAATATTTACACATGGATCGACTAAATTAGCAAGGTTGACTTAATAGGGGTACTTAAAGCATTGATTGCATCTTAGACTAAAAACTTGACCTTATTAGTCAGGGTCTCAGTAGAAAACAGCTGGTACATTTGACAGACGATAACTCAACGGGGCTTATTATCAAGGAATACTTACTCATAAGCTGAAGAATAAGGACACCACAAGAGATGGTTCTGGGTTTAATAGCAGCAAAACTGTCGTCATCCTGTGCCCAAAGACCCAGTGGAAGGAGAGAGGTCATTTGAAAAGACAGAAATAGACGGAATTGGTGACACTGGGCGGAACAATGACCTGTTGATGTAGAGATGCTTCCAGGTGGGGACACGGGACAATCTAAGGCAGATCTTAGCATGAACTCAGTCTCCCTGCAATCTCCTGCTGATTTTCACCCAGCTTACTTGATGCAATAACCTCCTAATGGTGTCTATGCTTCTTCTCATGCTGGCTTTCCAATGTCCCGAAAACAGTAGCTAAGGCGACCTTATTAAAACACAGGGCAGATAAGGTCATCCTCTCAATCTCCTCTGATGATTTCCAGTTTGCTCACATTGAAAGTCTATGGGAGAAAATGCAGGCGTGATCTGCTGACCAGCCTACTTGGCATACTTCTAAATAAGAAGCAGGGCACACCATGCCACAGAAGTCAGAACACGGAGTTCTGAAGTAGCATGAGTAGCCGGTGGCTGGCCTGAGAACTAGGCTGCACGCTCCACGTCTCCTTTAATGTGCTTCTTCCGCGTGGAGACCTGGCGGCAAGGGTCTCACTATCCAGTCCGAGGGCAATGTGCTAACCAACCACAGTCAATAGGCGTCCGCGGTACAAGTGGTCGCTCGCGTGCGCTAAAGCAGACGCCAGTCCCTGAAACAGTCGCTGCAGCGGTTTATCTCCTCGCCCCTTACCAACCCACCGGCATTGTGGTCTTGCCAGGGGACACCCCAGTAACGACAGCAAAAGCCAGAGCCCTTAGTAAGATTCTCCAAGGCTCTTCGGGTTCGAGACACCCTCATTATCGGCTTACTAGCCCTTCTCCCAGAGTCTTTCCTAGCCAGGCAGCCTTAAAGCCTCAGCTCTCCACGTCTCTACTGGATTATACTTCCTGCGACATCTGTGGGGCTCTGTCTCCGACTGCTCTCAGGTACAGCTTTCTCTTGCCACCCTTTTCTAAACTGCAGAAATTCCCACACCCGTTCCACCCCCATTCACCAGTCTACTTTTCTACCCAGCAATTACCAACCAAGGTGCAATGTATCTTACCGGTGGTTATTTATCTTATCCTTTCCCTTTCCAACAAGAAAGTAAACTTCATAATGAGAACTTTTGTTCACAAAAGGAAGGAGCTAACAAACATTTATTGGATTCAAGAATGAAATAAGATTTAAGAAGCAATAAAGTTAACGTGTCTTCCATATTCATTCAAAATGTTCATGTATTTTCACCGGTTTGTATGTTTTCCTAACAGAATGGTTATTAATGCCAGACTCAGGCTGTTCTACTACATAGTGTCTGTGGCTAAGTAAATCTGGAGGCAAAGGTCAAAAATAAAGGAAAAGGGACATGGGCCTAGGGCCACGGAATCAGACCTGGGTTTGTATATGAGAGATCCCACTTGATGGTGCGTGCAATTTAACCACCATGTGTTTCTACTACTGGAAAGACTGCTTGCTACCCAGGGGAAAGAACACACCGGCTTAGGATGCCCGTCTAGTTATGACTCTGGGCAAGCTACTTACTGCTCAGTCTTGATTTCCTCACCTATAAAAGAGACTACTCCTTTACAGGGTCCCTGTAAAATGTGTAGTAAAGCACCTGAAACAGAACTCATCAGACTGTCCCTTTCTGTCCCTAATACAGGGCAGTCCTGAATTCCCTGTCTAAGATAACCCTGTTATTTGCTAAGGTATCTACTTGAGAAAAATGTTTTCTCGTGACTGCTGCCGTCTTAAAGATGCTGGGGGTGGTTGTGTTTCAATAGTACTGATAATTCATATCACTAGACGACAAAACCAGAAACATATTCCTATTAGCAAGATTTTGCCCATGGCTACAGATTCCTGAGGCAATGGGAGGCAACAGCGAGGACCGCCAACTCACGGGGTTTCTCCTGCATCCCTTTCTGGTTCCTGTTACAGGTGGAATCTCATTTCGATGAGGCGAACTTTAAGCATCTGTTTCTGCATACTGAGATTACTTTTTCTAATGGATGGAGCCACAGTACTTTGTCAACTTGACTAAAACAAAATCTTAAAAGTGAAAATTCCTCCCCCCCTTTTTTTTTTAACAAATACTGTAGAAATTAGGGTTTTTTCCCCCTTAATAAAGAGGAACTCTCTTTTGTAAGTGTTATACCTTAGCCAAGGCTGCTTCCAAGAAAATAAGCCAAGAGTTGGGTTGGTAGGTAGATGACAAAGAAAGCTGGACAGTAATAGAAAATAAAAAATAAAGAATGTAAAAACCTCTCAACTAAGTCTGTTAGGACCAAAACTGGAACCAGAGTTCCCTCATGAAAACTCACCCATTCCCTTGAGGCCTGCATCACACGCTGCCTCCTCCCCAAAGCTTTCCCAGCTCCCTCTAACCGTAATCAAGCTGTACCTGTGTTTCTGCTTGTGCTGAACCTGAGCCGCAGCATTTAACAGCGTCCATCCTGTATGGATAATTGTCTGCCTTGTTCCATCTTTCCCTCCACCCAAGACTGTGAGCTCAGACATTAGGACAAAGAGTGATTCCATTTTTATGTCCAGCACCCGGCCTAGACCCTAAGACATGGTTGATGTTTAGTGAATGGAATCTAATGTATACGTGAAGTGATTTGCTCAGATTGAACATTTTACCTAATCTGAGTGCTCCTTGAGGGCAAAAAGCATCATTTAATGTTCTCAAGATTTGGTACATGGATGCTCACTGTTACACGTTGGTTGAAAAAAACAATTACTTACCGAAATTAATGTCAAAGTTGATGAGACCAAAGCCAACTGTTTAACCCCTTGTTTCCCCCAGGACTTTAATGCACACACAAAGTGATTGCATGCATCTAAAATACTCTGTGAATAGCAGTGACCAAAATATGCCTGTGCTCCAGGAACCCAGTCTAGAGCTCCTCGCTCTGGGCCATTAATTAAATCACTTAGGAGAGACAAGGGTGAAGTTCCCAGGGCAGGGCCTTGGAAGGACTGGGTCTGATGAGCTGCTAAGGAAGGTTATCCAGAACCTGAGCCCAGACAGTGAACTGAAACAGGGCTAAGAGAAGGAGACAAGGGACCGTGGCCAACCATTCCCCAGAAACAAGAGTTTCCGATCTGAAACCCAGGTTTCCGGCCCATAAGAACTGGCTTTAGCCTCTTGCTAGCCCTGGCATTTCCTCCCTGGACTGCATCTTCACCCCTTCAGCCAGCTGCCGGTGCAAGGCTCTGGCTGATTTTCAGTCGGTCTTGAATGCATTGCCAAGTTACAAATGTGTTCAACTCTGAGGCCCTTCTGATTGTCCTGGTTATCTTCCCAGCACCCTGCCCTGCCCACTCCCGGCCTTCTTTCTCCTTTTCTGCTGCCCCAGGAAGCTTCAAACTCTCTGGGGGAGCTGGGGAGACTGTTTCCTTTTCTCTGGTGGAGTCTGGCCACTCCAGGGTCTCCTGACAGGTCGAAGGTAACCACAGGGCACCCTTTGGCACTCCCGCTTTCTCAACTCCCTTTCCATGAGTCCATTGCTTTGGGGGTTTTGAGGTCAGTGACTCTCCTCTTCCCCAGGGTTCCTGGAAGAACTAACAAATGCAATGCTTCTCTCTCTCTCTCTCTCTCTCTCTCTCTCTCTCTCTCTCTCTCTCTCTCCTCTCTCTCTTTCTCTC
>NW_026067908.1:3137640-3140797 GCF_014885135.2 Alexandromys fortis
TCTCTCTCTCTCTCTCTCTCTCTCTCTCTCTCCTCTCTTTGTCTCTCTCTCTCTCTCTCCCTCCCTTCCTCTTTCTCCTCTCCTCTCTCCTTTCTTTCCTTTGTGTATGTGTGTGTGCATGCATGTGTGTGGCAGCCTGAAGTCGAGGTTGGGTTTTTTCCTCAATTGCTCTGTAGTTTATTGATGCTGGATCTTTTCCTGAACCCAAAGCTTGCCAGTTAAGGCTAATCTGGTTAGCCGGCCTGTCCCAGGAATCCTCTGTCTGTGAATGTTGAGTTCTAGGATTATAGACGGCCTGACTCTTTATGTAAGTTTTGGGGATCTGTTCTCCAATCCTCACGTTTGTTCAGCCAGCACCTTATCGGAGCCCTAGACCCCTGTGGGGTTTTTTTTTTATTGTTTCCAATAGACCATAGTAAGACATTATTCTTTTTAAAAAAGAAAAATCTATGAAGCACTCTGATAAACCCGGGATATAAAAGACTGGCTTGAAATCTCCCATTTGGGATAGTCACAACTGAGGCCAGGCGTAAGTAAGACATTAAACGCCTAAAGTGCGACCATAATTACTTCCCTCATTGCGGTGACGAAATAACCGACAGAAGGATCACAGTACCAGAGGCTACAGTCCACCCTGGTGTGGGAGGGGGGGGGGCAGCACTGAGAGCTCGTCTGTAACATGGGCACACAGGATGGCAGCTCTCATATCTTAGCAAATGAAGAGCAAAATGGTGGAGCTGGGACCAGAAGCGGGTAGGACTTTCGAGGCCCACTCTGGGAGCTCATTTCTGCCAGGCCACACACAGGCCAAAGATGTCTGCGCCCTTCTGGAAACAGAAGCACCGGGTAGGGGCTGAACTTCAGACACGTGAGATTGGAGGTGGGGTCCATTCAAACCATAGCAAATATATGTTGTTATTATGACAGAGGCGGCCCAGGGTCTGGAAGAAGTAAACAGAAGGTGACCACTGCTGACCTTGAGAGTCGAGAACAAACACTTCCGGGAGAAATGGTACCTAAGCGTAGGGGGCGCGCGCACGCACGCTCACGTGTGTATGTGCAAGCAGTAATTTGGGGAGATAACTTTTCACTCTTTATTTTGTGTTATATAGATGTTTTAAGAGGAAAACGCAAGAAAGAAAGAAAGAAAGAAAGAAAGAAAGAAAGAAAGGAAGGAAGGAAGGAAGGAAGGAAGGAAGGAAGGAAGGAAGGAAGAAAGAAAGAAAGAAAGAAAGAAAGAAAGAAAGAAAGAAAGAAAGAAGTAGGCCAGGAGGTGGTGGAGCACACCCCTTCAATCCCAGCATTTGGGAGGCAGAGGCAGGCAGTGAGGCCAGCCTGGTCCACAGAACGAGTTTCAGAACAGCCAGGACTGTTATATAGAGAAAGAGTGTGAGGAAGGAAGGAAGGAAGGAAGGAAGGAAGGAAGGAAGGAAGGAAGGAAGGAAGGAAGGAAGGAAGGAAGGAAGGAAGGAAGGAAGGAAGAAAGAAAGAAAGAAAGAAAGAAAGAAAGAAAGAAAGAAAGAAAGAAGTAGGCCAGGAGGTGGTGGAGCACACCCCTTCAATCCCAGCATTTGGGAGGCAGAGGCAGGCAGTGAGGCCAGCCTGGTCCACAGAACGAGATACAGAACAGCCAGGACAGCAAGAAAGAGAAAGAGAGGGAGGAAGGAAGGAAGGAAGGAAGGAAGGAAGGAAGGAAGGAAGGAAGGAAGGAAGGAAGGAAGGAAGGAAGGAAGGAAGGAAGGAAGGAAGGAAGGAAGGAAGGGAGGAAGGAAGGAAGGAAGGAAGGAAGGAAGGAAGGAAGGAAGGAAGGAAGGAGACCAGCACAGGAAGGAGGGGGGGCTACGGTTTCAGGGCACTGGCATGCACAGCGCTCCTCAGCCCCTCATGCACACCATACACACCGTCCCACCAACCCCTCAGACTGCACGACTTAGCAGAGACAGTGTTTTGCAACCTTTCCCTAATTAAGCTAACAGAATCAGGCTTTCGTAAAAGAGATAAATTTTACATGTAGTTAATCTCCTTATACATGGTTTAGATTTTTTTCCCAATATTTTTACTATTTCTTCAGATTAAGAAAAATAATCATAACTGGGCACAGTGGTACACACCTTTAATCCCAGCAACCAGGAGGCAGAGGCAAGTGGATCTCTATAGTTTGAGGCTGGCCTCATCTACATAGCAAGTTCCAGGATAGTCAGGGCTGCATAGTGAGACTGTATCTAAAAAAAAAAATAATATTTTCCTAAAAGAGGTGTAGAGAGATGGATCATGCATTAAGAACACATGCTGCTCTTTCATAGGACCAGAGTTCAGTTCCCAAAGCTCACATGGTAGCTCACAACCATCTGTACCTCCAGTTCCAGGGGATCTGACTCTTCTGGCCTCTGTTGGCATGTGATGCAAATACATATATGCAGACAAATTATATATATATATATATATTAATAATTTTTTACTTATATAAATAAATAATTTTCAAGTGGAGGGGAACTGGAGAGATTATTCAGTGGTTGACAGCACTTACCCAGGTCCTCCGGAAGAGCAGCCAGTGCTCTTAACTGCTGAGCCTCTCTCCAGCCTGACAGTCTGATTTCATGTCTATTTCTAGTTCGTAGTTAAGACCCAGGTGCAATACAGAGTGCCTACCGTGGCTCAGTACAGTTTGCAACTCCAGGGAATCCGACACCCTCTTCTGGCCTCAAACAGAAGTACACATGTGGTACACAGATTCACATGCAGGCAAAACACCCACACGCATATGATGTGGGAGTGTCATATCAATCTGTTGATTTCATTGGCTGAGCAATAAACCAACTGCTTGGCCTCATAGCTTAGAACATAGATGGGAGGAGAAAACAGAATAGAATTCTGGGCGGAAGAGGAAGTGAAGTCAGACTCTGCTCTGCTTCCAGATGGACTGAACAGCTCTGCTCTCTGGAGCAGAGACACCATGATGGACGGAGGCTAGAATCTTCCCGGTAAGCGCACCTTGGGGTGCTTACACACATCATTAGAAATGGGCTAGTCCAGGTGCGAGAGTTAGCCTAGAAGAGGCTAGATAGAAATGGGTCAAGCAGTTAAATGAATACAGTTTGTGTGTTGTTATTTCGGGCATGAGCTAGCCAAGCAGCCGGGGTGTTGGGGACGCAGCCCC
>NW_026067908.1:3145947-3178617 GCF_014885135.2 Alexandromys fortis
TTAGCCTAGAAGAGGCTAGATAGAAATGGGTCAAGCAGTTAAATGAATACAGTTTGTGTGTTGTTATTTCGGGCATGAGCTAGCCAAGCAGCCGGGGTGTTGGGGACGCAGCCCCGCCGCCTCCTATCTCAACACGCATAAAACAAAATAAAAAACAAATTTAAAAAATTCAAGGGCTGGAGAGATAGCTCAGTGGTTAGGAGCATTGACTACTCTTCCAGAGGTCCTGAGTTCAATTCCCAGCAACCGTATGGTGGCTCACAACCACCGGTAATAAGATCTGGTGCCAAGTTCTGTCTGCAGGGACACATGCAGGCAGACCATTGTATGTATAATAAATAAATAAATTTTTAAAAATTCAAATAAAAATATAATAATTATTATTTAGTATTGAAAGCAAGATGATTTAAAACATCAACTTTGTTATGTTCTGGTTCTGTTTAATAATACTTTTCATAACAAATAAAAGGGACTAATAATCAGAGTTAAGCTGAATTACTTATATGTTGGTTAGCTACTATTTAAAGCAGACCACTCTTCGAAGATTAAATTTTTTAAAGGTTAGGAGATGATTTTATTAGAACAGGTGGGGATTGCAACACAAAATATGAGATAAAGTAAAGAATTGTTAACAAAACCTTTCCCTAGAAATAGTTTAGAAACTGGAAAGCAAACAAAAGAAAATACCAATGAAAACATCTGTTTCCAGAGCCAGATGGAATGATGAACTCCTGTGATCCCATCTCTCAGGAGGCTGAGGCAGGAGGATGAAAGGCAAGCCTGCTCTGGATAGGAAGACCTGTCTCAAACAAACAAGCAAATATATATTTACAGAAAATAAACAATAAAAATCTCAATTCTCCTTTAATCACAAAAAGGTAATATAAAAAGTGACGGAATATAAAGTTATCATATTACATGTTACAAAACAGTGTCGTGTGTGCCCGCAACCACAGCAGTTTCTGGGTGGATGCAGGATGATCCGGAGTTCAAGGCCCAGCCTGGCCAGTCTAGACTAGAGTGAGTTCCAGGAAAGCCAGGGCTATGTAGAGAGACCCTGTCTTAAGAAAAAATAATAATAATGAATTTGTAAAAGAAGGTGGTTGATGCTGGGCAGTGGTGGCACACGCCTTTAATCCCAGCACTTGGGAGGCAGAGGCAGGCGGATCTCTGTGAGTTCGAGGCCAGCCTGGTCTACAAGAGCTAGCTCCAGGAAAGGCTCCAAAGCTACAGAGAAACCCTGTCTCAAAAACCAAAAGAAAAAAAGAAAAAAAAAAAGGTGTTTGACAACAATATCTGCTGAACATACTTTAATAGATATTGACAGTATGACCTTGTGGATGCATTTAGAAAAGTCCTTACAAATAAAAAGGGCTCCACAACTCTCTCGGCATTAAATTTAGCCAGCTCTGTTCTTTATCACGTTTATTTCTTTTCTCTGAGGGCAGCTGTATGAGTATACCACAGACACGTGTGGAGGTCAGAGGGCAGGTGTGTGAGCATACCACAGACACGTGTGGAGGTCAGAGGTCAGCTTGTGTGAGCATACCACAGACACGTGTGGAGGTCAGAGGGCAGGTGTGTGAGCATACCACAGACACGTGTGGAGGTCAGAGGTCAGCTTGTGTGAGCATACCACAGACACGTGTGGAGGTCAGAGGGCAGGTGTGTGAGCATACCACAGACACGTGTGGAGGTCAGAGGTCAGCTTGTGTGAGCATACCACAGACACGTGTGGAGGTCAGAGGGCAGGTGTGTGAGCATACCACAGACACGTGTGGAGGTCAGAGGTCAGCTTGTGTGAGCATACCACAGACACGTGTGGAGGTCAGAGGGCAGGTGTGTGAGCATACCACAGACACGTGTGGAGGTCAGAGGTCAGCTTGTGTGAGCATACCACAGACACGTGTGGAGGTCAGAGGGCAGGTGTGTGAGCATACCACAGACACGTGTGGAGGTCAGAGGTCAGCTTGTGTGAGCATACCACAGACACGTGTGGAGGTCAGAGGGCAGGTGTGTGAGCATACCACAGACACGTGTGGAGGTCAGAGGTCAGCTTGTGTGAGCATACCACAGACACGTGTGGAGGTCAGAGGGCAGGTGTGTGAGCATACCACAGACACGTGGGGCGGTCAGAGGTCAGCTTGTGTGAGCATACCACAGACACGTGTGGAGGTCAGAGGGCAGGTGTGTGAGCATACCACAGACACGTGTGGAGGTCAGAGGTCAGCTTGTGTGAGCATACCACAGACACGTGTGGAGGTCAGAGGGCAGGTGTGTGAGCATACCACAGACACGTGTGGAGGTCAGAGGTCAGCTTGTGTGAGCATACCACAGACACGTGTGGAGGTCAGAGGGCAGGTGTGTGAGCATACCACAGACACGTGTGGAGGTCAGAGGTCAGCTTGTGTGAGCATACCACAGACACGTGTGGAGGTCAGAGGGCAGGTGTGTGAGCATACCACAGACACGTGTGGAGGTCAGAGGTCAGCTTGTGTGAGCATACCACAGACACGTGTGGAGGTCAGAGGGCAGGTGTGTGAGCATACCACAGACACGTGTGGAGGTCAGAGGTCAGCTTGTGGGAGTAGGCTCTTCCTTTCACCGCGTGGCTTCCAAAGACTGGACTCATCAGGCTTGGCACCAACTGTCTTCAGCCACGGAGCCAATTTTTCCAGAATGTCGGAAACAATTATTTCAAACCTACAGTGAAAAATAAATAGCTTCGTTTTCAGCTAACATTTTTTTAACTCAAATTCAGGGGTGTTTGAGAGCATTAAAAACTTATGATCTACCCAGTCACTTCCCTCAAAACCGTTTTACATGTTAAATGTCCTGGTGGAGAGAACAGACCCCTACAGGTGGTCCTCTGACCGCCACACCTGCGCTAAAGCATGCACTGACCTCACCCCCCCCCCCCACACACACAAAAATGTAATTTTAAGAAAAAAAAATTAAATCAGCTCTTACAGCAAAGGTTAAACTTCTGTCAGTAACACTCATCCGCCCTGTGACCAGGTTCACAGGCTTCTTCGCAGGGTACATTTTAAATCCTTTTCAGTGCTAAAATGGTGCCTTGTCTACCTTGCTTTCGAATAAACTGCAAACCCATCGCTGGCTGACTCTGCTTTAGCTCCCACAGCTCCATGCTAGCCTCCTCCTATGCTGGAGGGGATTTTGTTTTTCCTTGAACATAGCATTTCTGGTGCAATCTGGACGCCATGGAGGACACAGAGCCGCACCTCGGAATGCCTTTACCATCTAGCGGGCGAGATCATCGCGGCTGGGAAAACTCATTTCCTCACGGAAGGGAGTGTAAGAGTAAACATTCCGACTGCTGCGAGGTTTTGTGGATTCTCCCTGAAGCCGAGTCCACCGAGCAAGCTGTGCCCTGTGCCGTGAGTTTTAGACTGTGTGTTTATTTAGGAGGTTTGGGGAGGAGGCCAGCTGGAATTAAGGGAGAAGCGACCAGACTGCCTCTCACGCTGCTGGTGCCTTTCAGGTTCCAGTTCTGGTTTTCTGTGACTCTGTGAGGAGCTGGTACTCAGAGATAGGCTGATGGAGCCTGTGATAAGCTGTAGAGATGGGAAGGGGAGAGGCTGAATTAATTCCAACTGTTTAAACTGGGGTAGCTTTGTAGAGAAGGTAGCGTTTGACCACAACCTTAAAAACAGGCGCTCTTTCATGAAGGAGGACCGGGTGGAAGGCATTTTAGAAGGATGCCATTCGGTAAACAGTGACCAAACTGAAAAGTTGAGCCAGCTGGGCCAGAGCGTATCCAGTTTAAGCTCAGCCTTGACTGCATAACCAGAGCCTGCTGAAGAGAGATAGAGACAGAGACAGACCGGCAGAGGGACAGGGATGGGGAGAGGTGGGGGGGGGGAGGAGAGAGAACGTAGGAAAAGGGGGAGAACAGTGGAGTATTAAAGTCATCATTATTGCTGTGTTGGGGTTAATCTGTAACTTTATATTAGTAGTGTCTGTCTTATAAAATTGGATGCAGCCATGTTCAGGGCATACATATTTAGAACTGTAATGTCCTCTTGATGGGCTGTTCCCTACATTGGATGACATTTTACTCTTCTGAGTACTTTTGGCTTGAAGCCTAGGTTGCCAGAGAGTAGAAAAGTGATGCCTGCTTATTTCCTAGTTTCGTTTGCTGGAACTCCCTTTCCCACCTCTGCAGACAGGGATGGCTCTACATCTGCAAATCAGATGAGTGAACTGAGGGACAGAAGTCTCACCATCGTCTTAATGGCTGCAAGAAAAGCCTTTCACAAAATACAGCAGCCCTTCGTCACTATAAAAGTCCCGAAGAGACCCAGAATATTGGGAAAATACCTCAACATAAGAAAGGCCATACACAGCAAACCTGCAGAAAACATCACGCTGAATCAGGACCACGTAGCTTGGGTAATGGGCAGTAATCAGTAACACTGTGCCATTGAAACTATGTACCAGGACTCTCTTCATTGTTGGCCTCACGTACCTCAGGCACTGTGGAGTCTTCTTTTTTTTTTTTTAATTTATTAGATTTTTAAAAATACCAATCCAAGTTCCCACTCCCTCCCCTCCTTCCATTCCCTCCACACACCCTCCCACTCCACCCCCTCCAATCCTCAGAGAAGATAAAGCACATTGCTTTGTGGAAGGTCCAAGGCCCTCCCTACTATATCTAGGCTGAGCAAGGTATACATCCAAAGAGAATAGGATCCCAAAAAACCAATACATGCAGAAGGGATAAATCCTGGTGCCACTGCCAGTGGCCCTTCAGTCTGCCCCAGCCATGCAACTGTCAACCACATTCAGAGGGACTAGTTTGGTCCCATGCTTGTTCCTTCCCAGTCGGGTGGGAGTTGGTGAGCTTCCATTAGCTCAGGTAGACTGTTTCAGTGGGTGTCCCCATCATGGTCGTGACCTTTTTGCTCATATTCTCATTCCTCCTACTCTTCAACCGGACTTTGGCAGCTCAGTCCAGTGCTGCGATGCGAGTCTTGCAGAGACTTCTTTATGGGATAAATTAACAATTATCCCACTCCCCTTCCATATACAAAAAAAGTTTCCTTTGGCACACAGCCATAACCTTCCCTTTTCCCAAAGATCTATTTATGTTTATCTTATGTGTGTGGGAGTTTTGCCTGCATGTGTGTCTGGGTGCCATGTGCATGTATGGTACCCACTGAGGCTAAAAGAGGGTGTCGGGTCCCTGGGATTGGAGTTGCAGACAGTTGCGAGCCACCATATGGGTGACAGGAATAGAGCCAGGGTCCTCTGAAAGAGCAGCCAGTGCTTTTAACCACTGAGCCATGTCTCCAGCCCCAACCTTGCTGTCTCGAAACAGTGGCGAGCTACCCTCCAGTTCTGCTCTCTGCCCTCTGGATCTAAAAAGATGAGGTGAGCTGGAGGGCCATCGGAAACGGTATGCTTTCAAGTTGTACGTTATATTTTCTGTTTCCTTTCTTTTTTGTTTCTTGCCATTCCCCTTCTTACACAGTATGTCTATTAAATAGTTTACTGGTTACGTATACGTTCATGTAACATAGAGTTCCTCATCACTTTGAATATGCTTATTAGTCATCACTCTCTAGTTCTGAGGGGTAAATGAAGCAGTAGAACACAGTACTAGCTCTGCTTTCATTTTGCTAAATTCTCACCACTAAAGATTCTAGTCTCCCTTGGAAATACATACTTTTAGTTAAAAAAATAAATATTTGTCTTATTTTAGGTGCATGAGTATATACTTACATACTTATAGGTATATGCATAGGTGCATGAGCATATACATACATACTTATAGGTATATACATAGGTGGATGAGTATATACATACATACTTATAGGTATATACATAGGTGGATGAGCATATACATACATACTTATAGGTATATACATAGGTGGATGAGTATATACATACATACTTATAGGTATATACATAGGTGGATGAGTATATACATACATACTTATAGGTATATACATAGGTGGATGAGTATATACATACATACTTATAGGTATATACATAGGTGGATGAGTATATACATACATACTTATAGGTATATACATAGGTGGATGAGTATATACATACATACTTATAGGTATATACATAGGTGGATGAGTATATACATACATACTTATAGGTATATACATAGGTGGATGAGTATATACATACATACTTATAGGTATATACATAGGTGGATGAGTATATACATACATACTTATAGGTATATACATAGGTGGATGAGTATATACATACATACTTATAGGTATATACATAGGTGGATGAGTATATACATACATACTTATAGGTATATACATAGGTGGATGAGTATATACATACATACTTATAGGTATATACATAGGTGGATGAGTATATACATACATACTTATAGGTATATACATAGGTGGATGAGTATATACATACATACTTATAGGTATATACATAGGTGGATGAGTATATACATACATACTTATAGGTATATACATAGGTGGATGAGTATATACATACATACTTATAGGTATATACATAGGTGGATGAGTATATACATACATACTTATAGGTATATACATAGGTGGATGAGTATATACATACATACTTATAGGTATATACATAGGTGGATGAGTATATACATACATACTTATAGGTATATACATAGGTGGATGAGTATATACATACATACTTATAGGTATATACATAGGTGGATGAGTATATACATACATACTTATAGGTATATACATAGGTGGATGAGTATATACATACATACTTATAGGTATATACATAGGTGGATGAGTATATACATACATACTTATAGGTATATACATAGGTGGATGAGTATATACATACATACTTATAGGTATATACATAGGTGGATGAGTATATACATACATACTTATAGGTATATACATAGGTGGATGAGTATATACATACATACTTATAGGTATATACATAGGTGGATGAGTATATACATACATACTTATAGGTATATACATAGGTGGATGAGTATATACATACATACTTATAGGTATATACATAGGTGGATGAGTATATACATACATACTTATAGGTATATACATAGGTGGATGAGTATATACATACATACTTATAGGTATATACATAGGTGGATGAGTATATACATACATACTTATAGGTATATACATAGGTGGATGAGTATATACATACATACTTATAGGTATATACATAGGTGGATGAGTATATACATACATACTTATAGGTATATACATAGGTGGATGAGTATATACATACATACTTATAGGTATATACATAGGTGGATGAGTATATACATACATACTTATAGGTATATACATAGGTGGATGAGTATATACATACATACTTATAGGTATATACATAGGTGGATGAGTATATACATACATACTTATAGGTATATACATAGGTGGATGAGTATATACATACATACTTATAGGTATATACATAGGTGGATGAGTATATACATACATACTTATAGGTATATACATAGGTGGATGAGTATATACATACATACTTATAGGTATATACATAGGTGGATGAGTATATACATACATACTTATAGGTATATACATAGGTGGATGAGTATATACATACATACTTATAGGTATATACATAGGTGGATGAGTATATACATACATACTTATAGGTATATACATAGGTGGATGAGTATATACATACATACTTATAGGTATATACATAGGTGGATGAGTATATACATACATACTTATAGGTATATACATAGGTGGATGAGTATATACATACATACTTATAGGTATATACATAGGTGGATGAGTATATACATACATACTTATAGGTATATACATAGGTGGATGAGTATATACATACATACTTATAGGTATATACATAGGTGGATGAGTATATACATACATACTTATAGGTATATACATAGGTGGATGAGTATATACATACATACTTATAGGTATATACATAGGTGGATGAGTATATACATACATACTTATAGGTATATACATAGGTGGATGAGTATATACATACATACTTATAGGTATATACATAGGTGGATGAGTATATACATACATACTTATAGGTATATACATAGGTGGATGAGTATATACATACATACTTATAGGTATATACATAGGTGGATGAGTATATACATACATACTTATAGGTATATACATAGGTGGATGAGTATATACATACATACTTATAGGTATATACATAGGTGGATGAGTATATACATACATACTTATAGGTATATACATAGGTGGATGAGTATATACATACATACTTATAGGTATATACATAGGTGGATGAGTATATACATACATACTTATAGGTATATACATAGGTGGATGAGTATATACATACATACTTATAGGTATATACATAGGTGGATGAGTATATACATACATACTTATAGGTATATACATAGGTGGATGAGTATATACATACATACTTATAGGTATATACATAGGTGGATGAGTATATACATACATACTTATAGGTATATACATAGGTGGATGAGTATATACATACATACTTATAGGTATATACATAGGTGGATGAGTATATACATACATACTTATAGGTATATACATAGGTGGATGAGTATATACATACATACTTATAGGTATATACATAGGTGGATGAGTATATACATACATACTTATAGGTATATACATAGGTGGATGAGTATATACATACATACTTATAGGTATATACATAGGTGGATGAGTATATACATACATACTTATAGGTATATACATAGGTGGATGAGTATATACATACATACTTATAGGTATATACATAGGTGGATGAGTATATACATACATACTTATAGGTATATACATAGGTGGATGAGTATATACATACATACTTATAGGTATATACATAGGTGGATGAGTATATACATACATACTTATAGGTATATACATAGGTGGATGAGTATATACATACATACTTATAGGTATATACATAGGTGGATGAGTATATACATACATACTTATAGGTATATACATAGGTGGATGAGTATATACATACATACTTATAGGTATATACATAGGTGGATGAGTATATACATACATACTTATAGGTATATACATAGGTGGATGAGTATATACATACATACTTATAGGTATATACATAGGTGGATGAGTATATACATACATACTTATAGGTATATACATAGGTGGATGAGTATATACATACATACTTATAGGTATATACATAGGTGGATGAGTATATACATACATACTTATAGGTATATACATAGGTGGATGAGTATATACATACATACTTATAGGTATATACATAGGTGGATGAGTATATACATACATACTTATAGGTATATACATAGGTGGATGAGTATATACATACATACTTATAGGTATATACATAGGTGGATGAGTATATACATACATACTTATAGGTATATACATAGGTGGATGAGTATATACATACATACTTATAGGTATATACATAGGTGGATGAGTATATACATACATACTTATAGGTATATACATAGGTGGATGAGTATATACATACATACTTATAGGTATATACATAGGTGGATGAGTATATACATACATACTTATAGGTATATACATAGGTGGATGAGTATATACATACATACTTATAGGTATATACATAGGTGGATGAGTATATACATACATACTTATAGGTATATACATAGGTGGATGAGTATATACATACATACTTATAGGTATATACATAGGTGGATGAGTATATACATACATACTTATAGGTATATACATAGGTGGATGAGTATATACATACATACTTATAGGTATATACATAGGTGGATGAGTATATACATACATACTTATAGGTATATACATAGGTGGATGAGTATATACATACATACTTATAGGTATATACATAGGTGGATGAGTATATACATACATACTTATAGGTATATACATAGGTGGATGAGTATATACATACATACTTATAGGTATATACATAGGTGGATGAGTATATACATACATACTTATAGGTATATACATAGGTGGATGAGTATATACATACATACTTATAGGTATATACATAGGTGGATGAGTATATACATACATACTTATAGGTATATACATAGGTGGATGAGTATATACATACATACTTATAGGTATATACATAGGTGGATGAGTATATACATACATACTTATAGGTATATACATAGGTGGATGAGTATATACATACATACTTATAGGTATATACATAGGTGGATGAGTATATACATACATACTTATAGGTATATACATAGGTGGATGAGTATATACATACATACTTATAGGTATATACATAGGTGGATGAGTATATACATACATACTTATAGGTATATACATAGGTGGATGAGTATATACATACATACTTATAGGTATATACATAGGTGGATGAGTATATACATACATACTTATAGGTATATACATAGGTGGATGAGTATATACATACATACTTATAGGTATATACATAGGTGGATGAGTATATACATACATACTTATAGGTATATACATAGGTGGATGAGTATATACATACATACTTATAGGTATATACATAGGTGGATGAGTATATACATACATACTTATAGGTATATACATAGGTGGATGAGTATATACATACATACTTATAGGTATATACATAGGTGGATGAGTATATACATACATACTTATAGGTATATACATAGGTGGATGAGTATATACATACATACTTATAGGTATATACATAGGTGGATGAGTATATACATACATACTTATAGGTATATACATAGGTGGATGAGTATATACATACATACTTATAGGTATATACATAGGTGGATGAGTATATACATACATACTTATAGGTATATACATAGGTGGATGAGTATATACATACATACTTATAGGTATATACATAGGTGGATGAGTATATACATACATACTTATAGGTATATACATAGGTGGATGAGTATATACATACATACTTATAGGTATATACATAGGTGGATGAGTATATACATACATACTTATAGGTATATACATAGGTGGATGAGTATATACATACATACTTATAGGTATATACATAGGTGGATGAGTATATACATACATACTTATAGGTATATACATAGGTGGATGAGTATATACATACATACTTATAGGTATATACATAGGTGGATGAGTATATACATACATACTTATAGGTATATACATAGGTGGATGAGTATATACATACATACTTATAGGTATATACATAGGTGGATGAGTATATACATACATACTTATAGGTATATACATAGGTGGATGAGTATATACATACATACTTATAGGTATATACATAGGTGGATGAGTATATACATACATACTTATAGGTATATACATAGGTGGATGAGTATATACATACATACTTATAGGTATATACATAGGTGGATGAGTATATACATACATACTTATAGGTATATACATAGGTGGATGAGTATATACATACATACTTATAGGTATATACATAGGTGGATGAGTATATACATACATACTTATAGGTATGTATGTGTACCATGTGCTTAGAGAGGCACGCAGAGGGGGATGTTGGATCCCTAGAACTGGAGTTATAGACAGTTGTGAGCAGCTGTGTAGGTGCTGGGAACTAAACCTGGGTCCTCTGAAAGAGCAGCAAGCACTCTCAAGCTCTGAGCCATCTCTGCAGCCACTG
Organism: Alexandromys fortis; assembly: GCF_014885135.2. Taxonomy (NCBI): domain Eukaryota; kingdom Metazoa; phylum Chordata; class Mammalia; order Rodentia; family Cricetidae; genus Alexandromys; species Alexandromys fortis. The sequence goes on from NW_026067908.1 coordinate 3,157,627, forward strand.
CCTTGAAAATATTTTAATTGGTTTTTCTATTTATTAGCATTTTAACACTATAAAGTATTAGATTGATCATATTTATTAAGGTGTCAATCATAAATATGTACCTTATTTTTTTTAACTAAAACTATGTATTTCTAGCTCCTTTCTGAATTGTAAATACTTTCTTATTTGGTTCAGGTGTATGTATTCTCACAGAATTAATTCAGGAGTTTATTTGTGTGCTCTTGTTTCTTTGAACACATAACCATTCATTCAGATTTGTTGTAAGGGATTTTGTTTATGTCATTCTCTTGGGAGCCATTACTGTTGAATAGCTCAATTTTGAGAGAGATTTGATTTTTCATGCTTCTTGTGTTTTTGTGTCGAGATTTGTGCATCTGGAGTTTGACCATTGATGTAATTTGATTTTTATTTAGATCACCTTTCTTTTCTCAACAGAAGTGTTTGCAATGTTCAGGAGGGACTATGTTGAAGTAGGATTATGGTGTTTTTCTCAGTTAGACTGGTCATCAGTGCACCAGGCTCCACCCTTAGCATTCCCCTGTCTGTGTGTTAGTTACTCTTTCTATTGCTGCAATAAAACATCATGCATATAGAAGAAGAGTCTGGGGCTGGAGAGATGGCTCAGAGGGTAAGAGCACTGGCTGCTCTTCCAGAAGTCCTGAATTCAATTCCCAGCAACCACATGGTGGCTCACAACCATCTATAATAAGATCCGGTGCCCTCTTCTGGCATGTGTATACATAATAAATTAACTAATGGAAGGAGGAGGAGGTGGAGGAGGAGGAGGAGGAGGAGGAAGAAGAAGAAGAAGAAAAGAAGAAGAAGAAGAAGAAGAAGAAGAAGAAGAAGAAGAAGAAGAAGAAGAAGAAGAAGAAGAAGAAGAAGAAGAAGAAGAAGAAGAAGAATCTGTGTTCGGACTTACCATCCCAGAAGAAGACTTGGGGTCCATAATGGCAAAGACACCATGGCATGGCAGCAGGCAGCAGACATAGCAGCTGGAGCAGGATTGGAGAGCTCACACCACCAACCATGAGCATGAAACAGAGACAGCCAACTGAGAATGATTCAAGGCTATGAAACTTCAAATCCTGCCCCAAGTGATGTACTTCCTCCAGCAAGACCACACTCCCTAAACCTCCCAAAACAGTGCCAAATAGTGAAATACATTTCTTGCCAACAAATAACGACTGGCCCTTATTTTCTAATCCATTTACTCAGTCTGTCATTTAATTGGAGAGTTGAGGCTGTTTAGATTTAAGTTGCCATTGAGAGGCTTGCTAATTCCTGTAAGTGTGCAGAGTGTTTTGTTGTTGTTTTCTGGTTGATTCAAACACTTTGTTCTTTTCTTCCTTATTTGTCGATTGCGTTGGGTGGGTTACTCAGTCTAGGGGTTTGTAACCCACCCTGCAATCAGTTATTCCAGGGTCTCGGAGGGGTGCTACCTGGAAGGGAATGAGCTAGGACAGAAGAATGAGGCCAAGCAGATTTGTCAAAGCCCCCTTTATTAGGATCATGGTTGCTGTTTATATAGCCCGTGTTCCAGGTCACGTGGTTCAGGTTCGCCACCTCACGTAGGCGAGGACGTTCGGACAGGTAGGCCAAGAAGTCACGAGTTGCCACACCTGGTTCCCTGGATAGCTGGAATGTGAGGCGCGTTCTGCTAACAGATAAGTTAATTGGGTGTGGGGCAGGTTCTGTCAATAGAACATAATTATGGGTGTGGGGTTCTCTGCAGACTCCCCAGGGTGATGGTTCCTGTAATGATTTTTAGGGGGGAAATGGCTCATGACACTTATTTGCCTTAGGAGTTTCCTGTGTTACTGTGTTGAACTTCCTAAATCATTTATTTCATAGTTCCAAGTTGTTCATACTTTCTTCTTGTGAAATTTATTCTTTAGGGAAGCCACCTGTTTGTGGCTGTCTCTCTTCTTCATCTGTGTGAATTCCTTTACATATCTTCTGCAATATCATTAATTGATTTATTTTGTGATTATCCTAGGGGTTCTTTACTTTTCTGTTGATTTGAAGAATAACTTCACTGGATACAGTAACTTTTGTTCATAATTATTTGCTCTTTGTGCTTAAAATATTATTCTATGCTTTATGACTTTTAGGATTTTTTCTGGGAGTCTCCTGTAATTCTGATGAATTTTCATTTTATAGTTTATTTGGCATTTTTAATTTATTTCTATCAATAGTATTTCTTTGCTCTGTACTCTTGGTAGCTTAGCTAAAATGTGACATGAAGTTATTTTCTAGTTATATCTATTTAGGATTCTAAATGTCTCATGTACTTGGATGGCCCATGCAGTACACGCGGCTATCATCTCTCCTTCTGCCACAGCTTGAACAAAAGTTGCCCTGACATAATCACCCCTAGATTCCCTCTTCAGAAAGACTCACATTTTCAGCCCAAGTAGATCTGTCTGGGGGGTGGGGGGTGTAAATCAGAGTACTGGTTGCATCCAGGCTCCAAGTGATCACTCCTTTAGCTGGGGGTCTGGAACTATTGGCTTTCTGCTTTCCCTGACCAAAAGCCAGGAGTGTAAGAATGATTGCCTTCCAGGGCAGTAGTGGGCAAGCTGGGAGATGCAGGGCCTCCCTCTCCAGAGTTTGCTGCGCCTGGTCGATGTCCTTTCTTGATCAGTGTTTCTGCAGAGCTGTCTGGCTTGTGCCCCTGTGGAGCCTAGGGAGGTTTATCTGCTCCCCTCACTTCCCCACTTCCGTGCTGCGGGGGCCGGCATGTCTGGATTTCACCTGTCTCTGTCTGTTGTTTCCTGCCGTCCTGCCTCTTTCCACGCCATCCTTGCCTCACCGCAGTCGGGTACCTGAGGTTTTATTTCAGATTCTGGAGACCTAGGAAAGTTCTGGCATCTCTAATCTACCATCTTCACCCCACCCCCAGAGTCATTTCTTTAGAAAGTAAAATCTATTGTCATACTAATGCGCTTTCTAGAGGGTCGTTCACTGCTTGTAATATTTACTTATTGCGCAGTTAATACTTCAGATTTCATTTGCCTGCACTGACTTCAAAGGGTCGGATAGCCATCCATTTAAGGCAAGGATCTGGCAAGGATACAAAGTCACTTATTTCTCAAAGGAACTCAGTATATTTTACATGGAACATGCACAGGTAATAAAGTGGGTGATCTATTTTGAGAATTAAGAAAGTTGGGTTTTATTCTCACTGGACTAATAACAAATATTTAATAGCTCTTTCAAGATTTAATTATTTTAACTCATTAGGTCTAAGCGTCTCCCCAAGGTAGATGTCAAGATGCAGAGTCAGAACGCAGTCCGGTACATATTCCACTAATATTTGCCTCGTCTGGGGGGAAGAAATGAGTCTCTGGAGGCGCTTCAATGACCGCTACATTTTCTTTTGACCAGAGGAATTTCTCTTTGCAGTTTTGTTTATTGCAGCTAGTGTTTGGTTATTGAATATGGAATATAATGTCTTTGCCTGGACTTTCACTTTATGGCAAAGAGTTATTGTTAGGTCTTGACATCTGTTGCAAGACTTGCTTGTACTGAAATGCAACGCCATGTCCAAATCGATGCCTTAGGATGCGTTAGCTATGCAGTTTAGAATTGAAAACATGGGTCTAAAGAAAGAAACTGCTACATGGTCTGTCGGAGCCCGTGTGGGTCCAACACAGATTCCCTAACTCGACTGGAACAGAGTCGCAAGGAATAATCAGACACAACTTACACGGTCATCTTTCATGGGCACGATCTCTCTCCAAAAAGATCTCTCCTTTATTCTCCAAACAGCTTATATATCCTCACATGAATAGAGCGGGAACACATTAGGCTATCTCCTAGGTAACCAGGTGCCTGGGCTCTGGTCACATGACGTCTGCATCTAGCAGTCAGGTAGGCCTTGAATTAGCATTTCTATAAGACATCCTCCAAATTACAAAAGAAGGAAGCACCAAACATCCTGACCAGTTTCAGTCAACACCTCTCCTCAAGAGATCTATATCCTTGCTATTGTTAGGCAGAGACATCTTGTCTGCAGAGCTCCATGATCAGCTCAGACTGGGTCTATGGCTTTTGTGCCATACAGAAATATGGGCCCACAATGGTCCATTTGGAAAATGGATAGTATTTTCTGTAACTAGAAATGTTAATTTGGTCATAATAAATATTGAGCTCTTCTTTCTGGTTTATGATGGTGAAGGTAGCACATTGTCTTTAACACATATGACGCTTTTTGCGTGGTTGTATGTGTGCATATGCACGAGTGTGTGTGTGTGTGTGTGCGTGTGTGTGTGCGTACGCATGTGTGTGTGCGTGTGTGTGTGTGTGCATGCACACATGCAGAGGTCAGATGTTGATGTGAAGAGTCTTCCTCAGTTACTACGCACATGAATTTTTGAAGTATGGTCTCTCACTAAACCCAGAGCTTGTTTGCTGGCTAACCTGACTGGCCAACAAGCCCAGGGAGTCCATCTCTGCCACCACAATGCTGAAATGACATGTGCATGCTGCAGAACTTTGCTTTTGTCGTAGTTGCTGGACTCCAAACCCAGGCCTTTCTGCCCTATGTAATGGAGCACTTTACTGACTGAGCCATCTCCTCACTCACCAATACTTTTTATGTCTGGAATGTAACCAAACTTAAAGAAGACATTTAAAAATACAGTAAGAACTCAAGATGAATAATTGGCATAACAATTTATAAAACAGAAAATTCTACAGGTGTTTAAAGTAAAACTTCACTCTCAAGTCTCCTACAAGGCAAAATGTGGAAGGAAACATGTTGACCACCTCTTCCACTTCTCCTTTGGAGACAGGGTCTCACTATGTAGCCCTAGCTCACCTGACATTCACTATGTAGACAACCCTGGCCTTGGACTCACAGAGTTCTGACTGCATCTGCTGGGACTAAAGGCCTGGACCATCATGTTCAGACAACACATTCTTCTTGTTCAAAAATTATTTTACTCATTCCTCATGAAGAATTTTATTGAGGAACAATTTGGTGAACTGGAAAGATGCATCCCCTGTAAAAATCTTAGTGTTGACTATAAGTTCAGGCAGTTGTCCCCAAGTTATTGAAGAATCATTTTAAGAGGGAAGGAAGGTTCAGATAATAATTCTATAATAATTTGAGGGGAAGTTTACCCAGCCAATGTAACTATAAGATTTGTAGAATTGGGGGTCTTGGAAAGATGCTCAGAGGTAAGAACACTTGCTACTTTTGCAAGTAGACCTAGCTTTCCCAGCATCCACACCCTATGGCCTATAGCCACCTGTAACTCTAGCTCCAGGGAAATCTGACACCCTTATCTGGCTTGTAAGCACCTGTACACATGTTGACAGAGGTTTCTGTCCTGCCCAGTCCCGTAGCCATTCAGTCCCAAAGAAGCACACAGAGGTCCACATTAATTGTAAACTGGTTGGCCTATTAGCTCAGGCTTCTTATTAACTCTTTTAACTTACATTAGCCCATAGTTCTTGTCTGTGTTAGCCACGTGGGCTTGGTACCTTTTATCAGCAAGGCAGTCTCATCTTCCTTCCTCTGTGTCTAGATGACAGCTGCAGACTGAGCCTCTGGTCACCCCTCCTATAATTCCTGCCTGGCTACTGGCCAGTCGGCATTTTATTAAACCAGTAAAGCTTGTTAGGAAAAAATCCTAAGACAGGCAGCTCTGCTGGCAAAGAAATCCAACTAGGTCAGATCAAACCAAATTAAAATGCCCATCATTTTATTAAATACAGAAATCTTTACAGGGTACAAGACCATTGTCCCATAGCACACACACATGGTTCACTGTCAAGAAGCAGCCTCAGCAAAAACACCCCTTGCCAGGGTAGGGCTGTGGGGATTTAGAAATATAAGGAAAGAATACAAAGACACATGAAAAATAATAAAGCAGAAAACATAGAATAGTACTAGGAGGGCATTCCAGTGAATATTGAAATCGTCCGTGTTTAATTTTCCATATGCTTTTATACCCTACTACAAAAGGGGAAGAAGGCAACAAAAGATTTCTTTAACATGATTCAAAGGACAACTCAGTTAATTGCTTTAACACTTAGAGACATCAAGTCATTAGCATTTTGTTGTTTAGACAGTAAAGCTACCCTAGACCTAGTATCCCGAAGGCAGTCACTTCCCAGGAACTCATAATTACAAAAGAAGGAACAGAAGTACATTTGCATATCCTGACCATCAGTCAGGATGGAATGGATCTACTTGTATGAGCCATCTTAATGTCAAAAGAACTAGGTAATCACACCCTGACTCAGTACCTGCAGTATGCTTGTCAACCATCTTGAGCAACTTCCAAACTCTCTGACCATCAGACAAGGTGGAAATAGGCTCACATTTTTGGGCCTCCACAGTACACATATGTAAATTATGACCCATGAATAGTCCCATAATTTTGAAAAATTACTTTAAAAATATTTCTAACCAGGCTTGATGGAAAACACCTTTAGTCCCACCACTCTGGTGTCCAAGTAGATCTCTGTGATTTCGAGGCCAGCCTGGTCTACATAGAAAGAGTTCCAGGCCAACTAGAGTTTCACAGTGAGACACTATCTCAAAAAGTAAAGAAAAGAAAAAGAGACTGATAGCATTTTCAGATGCAAACGGAGGCACATAATTTGAGAGCATGCGATAATTCTGAAATTAGAAATAGTAAGAAGGTGGGATTGAAAACTTTATAGTCACAGGAATATTCACAGGGAATAGCAGAAGGGGCTCACTGAGTGGCTATGTAAGTCATTTGAGTTCATTCACTTAAAAAACAGGCAAAGAAGGCTGGGTGGTGGTGGTGTACAACTTTGATCACAGGACTCAGGAAGCAGAGGCAGGCAGATCTCTGAGTTCAAGGCCAACCTGTTCTACAGAGCAAGTTCCAGGACAGCCAGGACTACACAGAGAAAGCCTATCTCAAAAAGAAAAAGGAAGGGAGAAAAAAAAAAAAAAACAGGCAAAGCAGATGTCACCAAAGAACTAATGGTTTATTTTTCGAGTTTGCCTCACATAAATTATTAGACTGTGGTTCTATAATTCACCAAGAATAAAACTCTAATCTTTTCCCCCATAAAATATACTAACGGAATGATACGGTTTTTTTGTTGTTGTTGTTTCTTTTTTTTGGTTTTGGAGATAGGGTTTCTCTGTGTAACTTCTTGGCTGCATCCAATTCACAGAGACCTGTCTGTCTCTGCCTCCTGAGCATTGGGAGTAAAGGTATGTACCACCACCACCAGGTTTGACATCATATTTTCTTTATACTCATTAAAAATATTTTCTGTCTCCTTAAAATTTCTTGTTGCCCATAGGTTGTTTCAAAATGTATCATTTTCAAGTTTTACTGGCTCTCAACTGTTTGTCTATATTCTGTATTGGAGAACACAGAGCATGCCCCTGCAAAGAATATGAGATTTTGGGAGGCTGAATTTTCTATGATGGTGGTCAGATGACTGACCTCCATCAGTAGACTGATGGAGGTGATATCAACCTGCAACTTCCACAGTTCCCTTGGAGATCACCTTGTCCACAACAGTACCAAGAAGGAGCTGCAGAAGGTTTTTATGACATCATTGCCCTCGGATTCCGTTGGTCAAAACTCTGTCATATTGTTTCACCTAATGGTATGGGAAGCTGAGACAGACTAGTTTTACCCACAAAGAAGAAAATGTACTTGGAGGAACAGCCAGCAATGTCTTTCTGTTCTCTGGAAGAACTTCTATAAGATAAGAAATGCTAGCATGGGTATACAGTAGAAATTGTAACCTTTTGGGGACCACCAGTTTCCTTGGGGGAAGTTTGTAACTGTTGAGTCAATGTAATGAACTTGTGTTCCCTTGGGTTTTCTGTGACTTCTTTCTTTTTTAATTCCCTTTCTTCCTATTTTGAGTAAAAGCTCCTGATTTTATTGTCTTCCTAAGAAAGTCATCTTAGAACTGGATTCCTTTCTCTTAGCCTCCGGTTCACAGGGCTGGCGTCTCTTACTCGCCAGTGCCCTCGTAGACCGGCAGACGGGCTCAGCACAATCTTCGTGCGGTTTTATACCATTCTGCGAACATAGTCTTAGTCTGTCCATCGCAGCCACTCAGTTTCTGATCATAATGCCTTTCCCGCGGCATACAAGAATCGTCGCCCTTCTCGTGTTGCGTCGCTTTTGTGGGGCTGGTACTAGCCGCATTTCAATCAGAAAGTCCGCAGGACTCGGAAACATTCCCTGTTGGAGCGCTGACCAGCAGGTTCTGTCACTTCTTCATTCGCTTTGTAGAAATCATTTTTTTTGGGGGGGGTTCTGTATTTTAAGTAAACTTTAAATTTATTAGTCTTTATTATTGATAGCATTTTCTTATTCCCCACTTTTGTTGTGTTTGTAATTGTGTTCTTTCTTCATTTTTTTTTAAAATATTTCAAGACAGGGTTTCTCTGTAGCTTTGGAGCCTGTCCTTGAACTAGCTCTTGTAGACCAGGGCTGGCCTCGAAGTCACAGAGATCCGCCTGCCTCTGCCTCCCAAGTGCTGGGATTAAAGGTGTGTACCACCACCTCCCGGCTTCTTTCTTCACTTTTAATATATTAATTTATGCTTCAATTTTTTCACTTGGCTATAAGATTATTATAAACTTGTCAATTTTATTACTTTTCCCCTGAGTCTCAATTTTTTTTCTATTGCTGGAGATTGTCCCAGGACCTTACCTATACTAGGCAAGCCCTCTACCACTGGAAGAAATTCGATAGTATAGAAAAGTTCCTATAAGCCTGTTCCCAGTAACAGCCCATTGATATTTTTCCTTGTATAAATATTTTCTTTTTATTTCAAAATTTAGAACATCCTATTTTTATACTTTCTAAATAGTAGAGAAAAAAATCAAACGAATGAAGTAGAAAAAAAGACAATAACAAATACCCATGCAATCATCTCCTAAATGAACATTTTTATCATAGCAACTGCGTATCATTTGAAGGATAGAACATTGAAAAATCAGTGTGTACTTCTCCTGCTCACCCACAGATAATGCCCATCATAAATTTGACATATTGCTAAGTATTGAGTGCTGAGGTTGCTGAAGTCTCAATACATGTGTGGTGTGTGTGTGTGAGTATGTGTGTGTGTGAGTATGTGCACTGTGTGTGTGCGTGTGTGTGTTCATACCTAAGTCAAGAAACAGAACACACTCAGCATTGCCATGCTTCCCTTGATAGCTGTGCCTGAATGTTTGTTGCTGCCCAGAGTTTTACCTGTGAAGTTTATCTTGCTGTGCATGGTTATAGCTCATTCTTTCCCGATTGTCCTGGGATATTCGTTTCTTTTCATTGATTCTGTCTTTAAGTTTATCCATTTGGCCACTGACTTTTTTTTTTTTTTTGTGCATTTCCCAAATGTGTTGGGTTGCCTCCAATCACCCTGCTCTAAACACCCCGCTACAGATTTCATTGGCACATATGTGGACTTGAATTGTGTGTGCGCCCATTGGAGGAAATGCTGAATTGCCAGCTGTGCACCTGTTCAGCTTGCTAATGGAGCCAGTTTCCCAGAGCTTCCCCAAATGGTATTCCCTCCAGCACTGAACGAGACTTCAGATCCCTGTTCCCCTGTCAACAGTTTATATTATTTTTCATTTTCCTTATTATTTTTTATTTTAATCATAGTATTCTAATTTATTCTTTGAGAACCCATCACCAAACCCACTAAATAAATAAATACATGTAAACTTCAAATTTTTTAATTTTATTTTATTGAGACAGGGTGTCTCTACATAATGCTGGCTGTCCTGGAACTCACTATGTAAACCAGGCTGGCCTCAAACTCACAGAGAGTGGCCTGCCTAGGCCTCCTGAATTCTGGGATTAAAGATATGTCCCACCATGCCCAGCCCTAAAAGAAATAATTTTTTTAAAAGGTTTGTTTTTCTCTTTTCTACCTAGATGTGTGTGTTTCTACCTGTGGGTATGTGCAGGTGCAACAGGTAGCTTTGGAGGCCAGATGCGCAAGACCCTTTGAGCTGGAGTTTACAGATGGTTGTGAGCTGCCTGGGGAATGCTGGGAGATGTTTGCTAGCAAAGAAAATAGAAAACCATCAGAACATTGGTGTCAATTGCTGTACAGCTTTAGTTCCGTTACCTCTGTTACATGGGCTTCAATTTTGCCACCTCTAAAGTGAGATCCCTACAGGCTTTCCCAGTTCTACTTACAATGTGTCCTGTGTTGTTTTCTAACTCTGGGTCTTCCTGTTTACTTGGATTGTATAGGACAAGAATTCAGGTTCCCCGATTTCTTTGTCAGTCTTAATATTACATATGTTATATCATTGTAAATATCACCTCATTTATTTAACTAGAGAACTGAGATGTGTACATGAAATGATATTTTACCATTTATTTGTATAGGTTTTATTAACTTCTTAACCTATTTTCTGGCTGCTGGTGCCATTAGTCTGGGAACTGGTTTCTTAGTTTTCTCATCTGCTTTGTGGTTCCTGATTTGCAAACGAAGGTAAGGTTTACTAGAAGGTTTGTCTAAGTCTTTTGTTGTTGTTAAAAATTCAGTGAAGTGGTTTCCATGGCTATTAAATTTAAATCATTGTGATGGAATTGATTCTATAATCTGGAGCTTGGTTAGACCTTGTGACTGGAAAAGTGTGCATTATTAAATCACCCCAAAGAAGGACCAGAGCAAAACAACAGTGCTCTTTGTGCACTGAGAAATTTGAGGAATAACAAGTCCTATTTTACTTTCTGGAAGACATGGGTCTGATTACAATCTAAAGCTAGAAATTAAGGGGGACCCTTCCAGTTTGGAGGTTAAGACAAGACTGAAGAGCAAAACCCCCTTTCTAGGAACTAAGAGAACTGACATAATGGCCTGATGTGGTCTGAAAATGCTCTCCCCTCAGGAACCCACAAAAGACAAACTAATGCCTTCTGATTTTCAGCTCTAAACTTTAGTGTTCCTACTTAATTAACCAGCTCAGAATTTGCATTCTGGTATTTTAAAAGTATAAATTGTAAGATCACTTCCCACATTTTTCTCCCAGTGATCTGACCTCAGCGGCTGTCTTTCCACCATGTTCAAGTCAGAAAGTGTTCATTTCTTCATTGTTTCAACAAATATTCAATATATGCACAATGTAAATAATAAAGGGAAATATTTGTTAGCGATCTTCTACTGTTATTGGAATTGAGGATACAACTGTGAACAAGGCTGGAAAAGTTCTTGTTTCCAAGACTTGACAGGAGACAGATTAATAAGCAAATATATAAAGTCTACAAGAGAGGCATGTGCCGGGAACTTTTGTTTAGTCGGAGGCTTGAATTAAAAGAATAATACTGGGCCAGGCAGTGGTGGCGCACGCCTTAAATCCCAGCACTTGGGAGACAGAGGCAGGTGAATCTCTGAATTTGAGGTCAACCTGATCTACAAAGAGACTTCTGGAACAGCCTGAGCTACACAGAGAAACCCTGTCTCAAAACAATTGAAAGAGAGAAAGAAAAGAAAGAAAGAGAAAAAAAAACAGAAAAAAGAAAAGACTAATTAGCAATGAAGTTGATTATCTCATAACCAAAAGGAAGTATATAAGTAACTCAGCAATATTCAAACCGTAAATGCTAACTTTCTATAATTAGCTAGTTTATACTTTATGGCAAGTAGACATAATGAAATCAGATCTATGTTAAGTGTAAAAACTGCTATTTTTAAAGGTCTACAACATGCTGATTTCAAACTCCTATGTATAATGTTAGAGACAATATCTCAGTAAGCATATATAATCATATAATCTGATTCCTGTGTTATAATGTTTTCTGTACAATGTTTTCCAGGGAATTATTTCGAAGTCCCAACATTAAATCAATTGATGAAAAGCTGGAACAAAGACTATACAAACAGGAAGCTAAACCTCAGTCTGTTTTCATTTCCCGAAACTTTCACACTGGCCAACCTCAACCACAGGTAGAGTGTCGTGTTTTAAAGTAGTCTCCTTGGAGATTCGTAGACCATGTTACCAGCAAGTTATCTTTCTATTAGGAGGCTAATATATCCACTGTTATGTTTTAGTTTAAGATACAAAAGCATGAGGCTGGGTGGTGGTGGCACATGCCTTTAAGCCCAGCACTTAGGAGGCAGAGGCAGGCAGATCTCTGTGACTTCTAGGTCAGCCTGGTCTACAAGAGCTAGTTCCAGGACAGGCTCCAAAGCTACAGAGAAACCCTGTCTCAAAAAAAAAAAAAGGGGGNTGCTCTTCCAAAGGTCCTGAGTTCAATTCCCAGCAACCACATGGTGGCTCACAACCATCTGTAATGAGGTCTGGTGCCCTCTTCTGGCCCGCAGGCGCACATGCAGACAGAGTATTGTATACATAATACATAAAAAAATATTAAAAAAAAAATCCTGGCGCCAAATTTTAAATTACCCAAACCAAAAGTTCATATAGGACCATAGGAGAGCTGGTTTTCTTTTATATTTTGAAGGGTGATAAAGTTTTTAAAAGAACAGAAAAATTGGGCTGGAGAGATGGCTCAGTGGTTAAGAGCACTGCCTGTTCTTCCGAAGGTCCTGAGTTCAGTCCCAAGCAACCACATGGTGCCTCACAACCATCTGTAACAAGATCTGGTACCCTCTTCTGGCCTGCAGGGATACATGCAGGTAGAATCCCAAGAATACTACATACATAATAAATAAATAGATTTTAAAACAAAGAACAGAAAAATTAAATGAAAATAAACTCTGTCTCCAGCTGCTTTTATATACCTTTCAGGGGGGAAAAAAAACAAGCAAACAAAACCCTACACTCTCCATAGTGGCTTAGAAGAGGAATGAAGATAATGACATGTTTGGGGGGGGGTGCCTGCAAAATTCTCAGAACTACAAAAAGGAAAAGAAATTTGGAAATAAGAAATGCTCAAGCCGGGCAGTGGTGGCGCACGCCTTTAATCCCAGCACTCGGGAGGCAGAGGCAGGCGGATCTCTGTGAGTTCGAGACCAGCCTGGTCTACAGAGCTAGTTCCAGGACAGGCTCCAAAGCCACAGAGAAACCCTGTCTCGAAAAACCAAAAAAAAAAAAAAAAAGAAATGCTCAGATAACCAGATAGCCGGTTCAAACCAGTTAAGTGTAATTTAATTCAATTTGGTAAAGATCTACTAATCCAAATAAATTTGAAGATCTTGCCCCTCCCCTGTTGGGAAGATTAAGATATTGTCCCTTCTTTCAAGGTGCTTTGTATGGTATTGATGAGCAAAGCAGACCACAATTAACAATATCATGTGTCAAAAGAGCATCATAAGGACAAAGCAGAGCATGGCAAAGTCTAGTAGAAACTGAAAATATAAGTGGGTTAAATCAATCAACCAATGGTCTTACAGCATTCGGAGATAAAGACCGGTGACAAATAGGACGGCAGGCCTTTGTTACTTAAATTCAAGTTGAACTCAGCAGCCACGTGCCTAGTTCACCACGCATCGGCATCAGCACTGGCTGCTGTCGCTGTGTTTAGGTTCACATTGTAAGAGAAGCCGAGAGACCACTCACTGTCGGCACAGTTCGCTAAGGACCTATGGTGCTGAATTTGTGTCTAGGTCTACTGGGGCCCATTAAACGGTGGGTTCTGGACTCTGTTTGCCATGATTTGTGCTGGTGCTGAGGAGCCTGTGCTGGGCAAATGTCTGATGTCAGCCAGGGCTGTCTGCACGTCAGTGGTGTTCCTTTCTCAGTCTGCGAGCTGCACAGAGTCTCCCACCAACCCCAGAGCCCCCAGTTCATACCCTCTAGACTGGTGAATGTTCCAGCTGAGTACCTTTTTTCTGCCTGTTTCATCAGAGGTAGAGGTAGCACCCACAACACTGAGCTCCACACAGGCAAACCTGTCTCCATCTTCTCAAAATCCCTTTAGCAGGTTGGAGAGATGGCTCAGAGCACATGATGCTATTGCAAAGGACCAGGGACCCAGTGCCCTCTTCTGGCCTCTGTGCATACTGCACACATACAGACAGGCAAACACACACATTTTTTAATTAAATTAAACCTTTAATTGTCTGTGTGTGCGTACACGTGCATACACACGTGTATGACACACATATGTGTGAGGCCTTAGCCAGAGGATTCAAGTCCTCTGAAGTTGGAGTTACAGGCGGTTACTGAGTCGCTTGACTTGGGAACCTGGGTCCTCTAGAAAAGTGGTAGCTGGAATTCCAAAGCGCCCCGACTGTACAGCAGTTACCCTCACAGCAGAGAGGTGACTCCAGGAGTTGGTTCACCCGCTGACTTCAAAGTTATATTGATGACACCTGCTCCCAGGGATCAATGGTGGAGCTAGCCGACGCCTGCACTTGGGGCTTCTCCATGTGCGTACCCCCCACACTCTACAGTTGTCTCTCAGGCTGGGGCTGTGACAGGTTGAATTCAGGCTGGCTGACATAATTAGACCCCACGGCAGTTCGGTTTTAAACAGTTCGTCCTCTCTCAAGATGACACCAGCCTCAGCCCTCCAAGGCAGGGAAATGCCTTCCCCTTGCTGACCCATCCCATAAAAGAAGCCTCCAGTTTTAAGGTTTGTGGGCGCTGTGGGCGTGGCCTGTGAGTAGGGAAGCCAGTGGTGTGACTGGGTGACTGTGTTGGGCTTGGCCTTCTTGTTGCTGCCTCCTCCTGGTTCTCTGACCTCCACTGCTGTGCTAGCTCTCCTCTTGTGGATTTCTGAAGCTCTTCCCTCACCTCCTGTCTTTGGAACATACTGTGTTTACACATCACGATTCTTCTTCACTTGGTCACACTGAGGCAGCTTCTAGTCCTCTATAATCCAGAATCTCTCCAAAGTGGCTTCTTGAGATGGGGATTATGTCTGAGGTAGAGGCTATGAACATTGTTGAAACCACAACGAAGAATTCAGAATATTATATAAACTTAGACAGAGTAGCAACAAGGTAAAGTTCTCCGTGCTACAGAGAAAGAGTTCATGAAAAGATGAGTCAATCTACAGGGACCAGCACGGTCATGGAGGGGGTGGCCGTGCACGCTCGAGCATGCGTGTGTTCAGTGCTGATCTAGCGCCTTGCGCATGCTCGGCAAACATTCCACCACTCAGCCCCTTCATTATCTTACCCTAAGAAGTTTTGGGCCAGTAAGATGGCTCATTGGGTAATGAAGCTTGCAAGCCAGTCTATCCCAGGATACACACAGTGAAAGGAGAGAATCAAGTCCCAAAAGATGTCCTCTACGGGTGTACAGTTGCGCGCACGCACACACACACACACACACACACACACCACAAATGTAATATAAAAATAAAAGAGAAAAGCCTCCACACCCACCCCAGCCTTCAGCAGCCACCATCCTGGTCAGTCAGAAGTGGTCCACACCAAGGCAAGATCCACGTCCTTCTCTGTGTAAGACAACAAAGTATGTTTCAATTTAATCTCCCAGGAAATGGTTTTATATACCTTTTCATATTTTTATTTAGCATCTATACTCTTAGTAAAACATCTCTTTAAATCTGTTATATTTTCTAAATGGATTGTTTTCTTAACATTGAGATGAAGTGTTCTTCATATATTGTGGATGCAAGTCCTTTGTTGGTTATGTGCTTTTCCGTTTTCTTTGCTTTCTTGAGACAGGGTCTTTCTTTGTAGCCCTGGCTGTCCTGGAACTCACTATATAGACCAGGCTGGCCTTGAACTTTGGAATTCATAAATATTCACCTACCTCTGCTTCCAGAGTGCTGGGATTAAAAGTGTACACCACACCTGACCTGCTTTTCAGTTTTTAAATCTCACTTGGTGAGTTTCTCACCCTTGTAACAGTTTTATAAAAGTTTTCAATATTGGCTAAGTATAACTTCTGTTGTTATTTCTTGGGCCATACTATTGCAATAGAGCTCAAGGATCATATCTAATTTCTCTTTGAAAAGCTTTATTTTCAGAACACCTTTGTTTTGCATGTAACAGCTTAACTGAGATGCAGTTGAGCTGCTGCCGACATTTAGATGTGGCCTGTCTTCCAAAGGCTCATGGGCTGGAAGATGGGCCCTCCCGGGACAGCCCTGAGGTGGCAGAAGCCTTAGGAGGCGGAGCCCCCACAGGAGCCTCACCCTCATGAGTGGACGATGCAGTCTCTCGGAGTGGATCAGGAGCCATAGGAGTTGAAAAGAAACACTGAACAGTGTAGGCTCTTAACCGACAAGCCTTTCTCCTGCCCTCGGGTCTTCTTTCCCATACTGTAGAAAGAAACATTTTTATCAAAACGTGTAATATTGCAATTCTTACTAGTATAAATGTATAAATATATACAAATTTCCTTCATTTTTAAATAATGCAAATGACTTTTTTATGTAGGTGGAACACAGAGAAAGGGAAGCAGCACAAATGAAAGGTACTTTTCTCTTCAATAAGTTGTTAGAAGGATTTGTGTGGCAAATATCTTCTTAAATCTTAAAACACCAAGGACATTCTTTCATGGAATGTTATTTATTTTATATTTCATGAAAATTTAAAAGAAATATCAATATAGTAGTATGTGAATTGCATATCTTTTTAAAGAAGAAAATGTAATAACCTGTCTTAAAATGTAAAATTGTTTTTTTCTTAATTGAATTCAAAGGCATCGTAATGGTGACCATGCAGTGATGCCAAGGGTTGGGATAGGTCAGGGTATGGGAGAAAAACCTTGAGTATTTTGTAGTCATTTATATGTGCATGCCATATCCTTATGTCTCAAAACTTGTCCTACACAGTTTTAGAAATGAATATAAAGTTTTGAATATAATATGTAAAGTATAAAAGTTAACGTGTGAAGTATTATAAAATGTATTTTAAGAATTTTGTGACATTTTAAAAAAAACTAACTTTTTCGTTTAAGGGGCTTTACTTGTTTTTTATGTTGTTTTCCATTTGGGGTTTGTTTGTCTTGTTTTGGGACAGAATCTCACTGTTTAACCCTCACTGGCCTGGAGTGATGGCCTCAAACTCTGTTCTCCCTTGGCCTCCCAAGAGCAGGGACTGCAGCACGCACCAACACACCCGGCAGCAAACACCATTTTAAAGTGTCCACCGAGGAGTCTAATATGAAAAGCATGAGCTTCCTGAATGAAATGAAATGAATGCCCTGGCACTGCTGAAGCAGGCATGGGAAGCAGGCATGGGCAGCCCATATATGGCAGCTTCTCTTGAACTTGTCCGTATTGGGACATGGTCTAAGTTGATGAAGACAACTGACCAGGTCTCTTCCTCAAGAGGGCACCAGATCTCATTACAAATGATTGTGAGCCACCATGTGGTTTGCTGGGAATTGAACTTAGGGCCTTTGGAAGAGCAGGCAGTGCTCTTAACCACTGAAATACACCTGTGTCTAATTGATGGGGGGGGGGGAGTCTTTGTGTAGCTGTGTGCTTGTTCGTAAAGTGTCATCAACAATAACTACCCTGAAGAATTGTTGAGATAATAATCTCTGTGAGTTTGAGGCTGGTCTACAAGAGCTAGCTCCAGGACAGGCTCCGAAGTTACAGAGAAATCCTGTCTCAAAAAAAAAAAAAAAAAAAAAATGGTCATGGTGGCACACTCCTTTAATACCAGGTCTCAGGAGGCAAAGGCAGGAGAATCTCTGTCAGTTCAAGGCCAGCCTGGTTTATATAGTGAGATCCAGGACAGTCACAGCTATGTAGAGAGAGACTGTCTCATAATTAATTAACTAATTAAAACATGCCTTCTACTGTTATTGGCAGAAAACCATCTTGTGCTTGGGCTCTTACCACTCTCTGTGGACCAAATCTTTATTGTTGTTGTTTTTGTTTATTTGTTTATGATCCTGCTCATCAATTTTTTTAAAAATAATGTAATATTCAACTAAAAATCATTAAAAAAATTTTTTAGCTGTGAATTTTTTTTTTTTTAACCTGGAGCCATAGAGACATCCGGCATGGGCCACTGCCTAGGGCCATGTCTGGGTCCTGAGGTGGTATCCAGGGCTCCAGTTGACACCAAGGACTCTGTGGATGCCTGGAGTGTGGCCAGCTACCTGGTACCATGTTAATGCCCAGTGACCATGCTGCTGCTGGGGGAGGAGAGCGTGCTGCCACCGAGGTCATGATGGCATCTGGACCCAAGCTGCTGCCCAAGGCCATGTCTGGGTCTGTGGTAATATTCATGGCCAGTGTTAGCACGGAGTCATAGGACACATGTGCTGAGCCAGCCCTGCCCTTCCCTGGTCCTGGGACGGTTGGTTCTGACCTCCACAGGATACTGCCGCAGGAGAGCTGGTCCAACCCCTCAGGAAAGAGCTCGCACCTGCACTGGGAAAGATGGCCCCACCCCTCACTATAGGCCTGTACCTCACTAGAGGGAAGCACACTAGAGCTGACCCTTTGATCGGGGACACAGATGAGTCAACTCTGAGGGCAGGAGATCAGGAGAGCTGACCCCACCCCACCCCGTCTGCCGTGTGGTGACAAGGGTGAGGGAGAGATGCCCTCTCCACCCACCCACCCACTGCCACCCGCGGCAGGTGAGAGAGCTCGTCCTGGGGTCACAGGAGTCAGAGTGCTAGCCCTGCCCCTCACTTGGCTGCAGTGCACGAGAAAGAAGCCTCTGCTTCCTGTCTGGGCAGCATGCTAGAGCTAGCCCTGTTGCTGGGGACACAGGTGAGAACTGGGGAGCTGATCCCATCCCTCCATGCAGTGGGAAGATGTCCTCCTCCCTCTGACCCTTGTTCCCTGTGGCTCTCATAAGATTGCTGGCCCTTGGGTCACGGGAGTGAGAGAACTAATACCCAGGAGAGCAGGCACTGCACCCTGCCTGGACACCACATTAGAGCTGATTCTGTTGCAGGTGAGCCAGCCCTAAAGGCATCAGAGCATTAGAGGTGACCCCACCCCTCTCTCATAGGTCCCTTACAGCAATCTGGAGAGAGGGCCCTGGGCAAAACAGTAGTCTGGCCCTGGTGATGTAAATGTGGGGGACCCCGATCTGAGGGCCCAAGAGCAAAAGAACTGGGCCAGCTCCTTGCTGTAGGCTGCATTGGGTGAGCCAGCCTGGGCAGTGCTGGAGAGCTCACCTGGGTAGTGACAAGAGAAACCTGGCAGGCCGACCAACCCAGCTACCACCCAGGCCCAGGGTTATGGGTTGGCTTACCCCCAGCATCCACTGAAATCCAGGAACTGTCAGAGCATGTGAAAGGGACAGCCCTACAAATCCAAAACAGCAGGATTTCCATGACACAGGACAACAGGCTAACCGAAAGGAGCCCCAGTGAGAGCCCATTATAGGTGGTGTAGCAGAAACCAGAGGCCTCCAGCCAGAACGACGACTCGCGGCAATGAATACTTGCAAGAAAAGATGAATGGACTAGAGTAACTGTGTCTCAACAGGCCACGGTATAGCTTCCATGACAAGCTTCTTCTTCCTGTTTGTTTTTGTTTTTATTTTGTTACTTAGTTTTGTTTGGTTTGGGGATTTTCTTTTAAATTTAGTGTTCTTGGGTTGGGGAGGTTTCAAGGGCAGAGAGCAAATGCGAGGGGACAGGGAGATGAGTGGGATCAGAAGAAATGGGGTGAAATCCACAAAGAACCAATAAAAGTTAATAAATAAATAAATAAATAAATAAATAAGCAAGCAAGCAAGGAAGCAAGCCAGGCATGTGGCACATGCCTTTAATCCCAGCTACCGTGGGAGGAAGACAAGATGATCTCTCTGAGTTAGAAGTCAGAATGGTAGTTAAAGCCCAGTGTCACCCCAAAACACATAGAGAGAGACCCTTTCTCAAAAAAAAAAAAAAAAAAACAAAAACTTAATGGGGAGGGGGATGTGAGTGAGTTCAGTTGCCCAGGGAGTCCAGAAGGTGTTAAATGCCCTGGAGCTGGAGTTGCAGGAGGGGGTAAGCCACATCACAAGAGTGTCGTTGAACAGACTTGGGTCCTCTACAAGAGCAAGGGGTGCTCTTAGCCTCTGAACCATAGTAATATTTCTCCCTTCCCTTTCCTCTCTCCAAATTCTCTTGTATACCTCTCCCCAATTTCCTTCAAATTCATGACCTCTTTTTTCTTTGTTATTGCAAGCAAATATTTGTGTGTGTGTGTGTGTGTGTGTGTAGTCCTAAATACAGCCTGTTCAGTCCCTGTATCAGTACTTGTATGTACGTTTCCAGGACTGACCATTTGATATTGGACAATCAATGTGTGCTCTTCCCTGGGAAAGACCCCTGCTGTCTCTCTCAGCTTCCCTCGGTTTCCGGTAGCTCTTTAGTAGGGTTGAGGCTTTGTGGGGCTTTCCTCTGGTTGTGGCAACCTTTCCATTCCCTTTCTCACGGTGTTCGGAAGTTTTATAGATGTATCCACTGGGCCTGCGCTCCACAGCTCTGGTTTTCTACAGTGGTATAAGAAACTTTTTTCTTTCTTCTTTTCTTTTGGGTTTTCATGACAGGCTTTCTCTGTGTAACTGCTCTGGCTGTTCTGGAACCCACTCTGTAGACCAAGCTGGCCTCAGACTTGGAGATCCACCTGCTTCTGCCTCCCAAACGCTGGGATTAAAAGCTTGTGCCACCACCACTCAGCTTCAAGAAACTTTTTAAAGTATATTGTAGAACTGAGATTTCCAACCTAATTAGAATATGTTCCTGGACTAGAATATTTAAATATCATATATTTAAAATTGTAAAGATGATAGTGATTTGGCGTTTTCTTTTCTAGAATTGTCGTACCCATGATAGCCCTAAAAAGACTCTTTTTTTTTTAAAGTATTTTTCATGGTTTATTTAATTTTATTTTATGTGCATTGGTGTGAAGATGTCAGATCCCCTGGAACTGGATCTTCAGACAGTTGTGAGCTGCCATGTGGGTGCTGGAATTGAACCTGGGTCCTCTGGAAGAGCAGTCAGTGCTCTTAACCACTGAGCCATCTCTCCAGCCCAAAAAGACTCTTAATTAAGACTTGGCTTTTGTTCAACTATGTTCATAGCAGCATTATTTGTAATAGCCAGAACCTGGAAACAACCTAGATGCCCTTCAATGGAAGAATGGATGAAGAAAGTGTGGA